>NW_027481456.1:600000-846376 GCF_050403205.1 Rhodotorula paludigena | reverse complement strand
GGTCGTGGTCGTCGGGGGGGCGGGGGGGGGGGGGCGGCGCGGCCGGCGCGGGGGGACGGACAAGAGCGAGGCGGTGTGGAGCATGCCGACGACCTTTTTGACGATGTCGAGGTCGTCGTCGGGGACTCGCATCCAGCGGTTGAAGGCGGCGATGAGCGCCGAGCGGACCTCCTTGCCGGGGATCGACGCGAGGTAGGCATAGGGCTCTACGAGGACCTGCGGGGCGGGTGGGTGCGCGGTCAGTGCGAGTGCGCGGGCGTGGAGGGGCAGCGATGGATGTGGGGAGATCGCGATGGAGCAAGCGGGCGAGCGGGCGGGGCGGGGGCGGACCTGTTCCTGCGCAGACTGCCAGGCGGGCGGCTGTGCGACCTTGGCCAGGACGTCGTCGTACCACTCGAGGCTCATCGCGGTGTGCTCAGCTGGTTGCAGAGGGAAAGAGCGGAAGCGAACGGCTCCGTCGTCGGCATGACGCCGCCCCCCCGCCCTCTGCGCGAGCTGCCGTGCGTGTGCTAGTCCGCCTTGTACGTACCTCTCAGGCCGCGTCCCCGCGCTCGATCGCGCGCCCTGCCCGATGCTGCGCCGCCTGCCCCTCATCTACCTCGCCGCCGCCGCCGCCCTCCTCACCCTCGCCGCCCTCGTCCTCCGCGGCACCTTCGACTCGCGCGACGCCCACAACGCCCTCTGGGCACCGGGCAGCGTCGGACACCCCACCCGCGCGAGAGGCGACCCCGCGCAGGACGACGCCGTCGAGGCCCGCGCACGCGAACTCCTCGCGCGCGAGCGCACGGGGACGCGAGACCAGCTGGGCGTGGCGAGCTTGCTTCAACATGGCGAAGTCATCATGCCCAAGCTGCCCAACGCGACCGCAAAGTGCGCCCTCTTCCTCCCTTCTTCTCTCTTTCCGGTCGCGCTCACGCCTCCTGTCCTCTCCGCAGAGCCGAACTAGGCCGCGCGAGCTGGAAACTGCTGCACACCATGGCTGCGCGCTTTCCCGAGCACCCGACCGAAGACCAGCGCGACACGTTCAAGTCGTTCCTCTTCCTCTTTTCGCGGTTGTACCCTTGCGGCGAGGTTTGTCCTTTCCTCCTCTTTCTCCTTCACGCCGCACTCTGACCCGCGCTTCACTCCGCAGTGCGCCGCCGAGTTCCAGCAGCTCCTGCGCAAGCACCCGCCGCAGACATCGTCGCGCGCGTCGGCGAGCCTCTACCTGTGCCACCTGCACAACCTCGTCAACGCCCGCCTCGGAAAGGACGAGTACGACTGCGGGACCAACTTGCGCGACGTGTACGACTGTGGGTGCGGCGACGAGGAGGAGAAGGAGCGAAACGCCAAGGGCAACGGGGAGGTCGTGGGCGCGAAGACGGAGCGAGAGGCGCGGCGGCGGGAGACGACGGAAGACATCAACGACGCCGAGACCAGGCGCGATCCAGAGACGGGGTTCGAGCTGCTGGGCGGCTGAACCGGACTTGCCCTCATCCCGCATGGATACCCTTCCCTCCGCAGATACCCCTTCGCTCCCCTCGCATTCTTCCTCTCGTTCACGCTGTAGCATTCTCGCTGGCATGTAGTCTTCTTCGGACACACAGACACTGCGTGCGAGCCAGTTGCGATAGTCATACAGCATCACGGGAGACAGTACACAGCACGGCGAGGGAGTGATTCCCACGTCAACCCTCCTTCTCCTCCTCCGTCTCAAAGCCCCTTCTTCTCCGTGCCATACCCACTCCCTCCCCTCGCACTCACAGCGCCCGCGCCTCCCGCCGCATACGCCGGCGGCGCCGCCGCCGCCGAATCCGACGAAGACGCAGCGGGATCGGGCACGGCCTCGATCGCGAGCGCGCGGTTCCCGTTCCCAAGCGCGACGTCCTCGATCCGCTTGAGCTCGCCGTTCGAGTCGGAGAGGATGACCTCGGAGCCGTCGGCCTGTTGAGGGAGGGCGGGTGGGAGGGTCAGCTGTCTGGTCAGCCATCCACCTCCGACTCGTCGGGGCAGCTGAGAGCGCGTCGGGGTCGAGGATGGACGCGCGAGATGAGGCTGACGCACCATGCGTGCGCGGATGGCACCCTTGCCGACGCCCTTGAGCAGCGCTTTGCGAGTAACACCGCGAGCGCTGTGAAGGGGTGCATCAGAGGGTCAGCTTGCAATTTCACCCCGAACAAGATGCAGCGCACTCGATGTAGACGACAGCGACATCTGTACGGAAAGAAGAGGGTCAGAACGAATGCTCAAGCTAGACCGCTTCGGCTCGAAGCGACGTGGCCACGCGTTGCAGCGAAACAGCTGACGCACGCTTGACGCTAGATCCGAGATCGTCTGCTACGCCGCGAGCCTCGGCGCCGTATTTGTGGTGGATGACCTGGCTCGCCGACTTTGTGCTCGAGTCGAGAAGCGTCTTGCCGCTGTGCGCAACCCGTCATAGCAATCAGTGCGGGTCCGCGCAAACAGACAAGCGCAAAGAACGTGAAGGCTGGACGACGCACCCAGTCTCGAGGTGATCGGCGAGAGTCGACACGGCCGTCAAGGTCGACGCCAGAGTGCTCTTCCATCCGGTCGGCGGCGGCCCTCCCGGCTGCGACTGGATCCCCGCCGCCTTGCCGATGCGGTCTCCGACCTTGGCCGCCATGTTGCCGACCGCGCCGGCGGCCTTTCCGCTGTAGACAGTCGCCTGCTGCGTCCACCGGCTCGAGCGGTCGAACGCGCCCTTGGTGCTCTCCTTGAAGACCATCGGCGTCGTCGTCGCCGGCCTCGAGGCGACGTACCGCCCCGCGCCGCGCTCCATCTGCGCCGCAAGGAGGCGCGACCCGACGATGATGCCCCGGCTGACGAGGTTGGCCGTCGCGATCACCTTACTGTTCTGCGGGTTCTCGGCAGGCTGGTAGTGCGACACGGGCGTGACCGAGAACCCCTGCGCATCGACCGTCGCGACGCTCGACTCGCCCGCCTGCCCCGCACCTGCGACGGCGAGCGCGTCAATGACGACGGGCTCGTGCGCAGCGACGTCGTTGACCTTGGCGCGCGCGCTCGCGGTCGACCCGGGCGCGTCGTGCACCTCGCCCTGCTGCAGCGCCGCGTCCTCCTCGAGCCGCAGGCCGTGCGCGTCGCCCGGCCCGGCGAGCTGGCCCACGACGCGCCCGCTGTCCTCGTCGACGAGGTAGAGCGAGTTGGGCTCGGTCTGCACGGGCGTCACCGAGCCGCTCCCGCCGGCGCTGCCTGGCGCAGAGAGTCGACCCGAGGGCGGCCCGCGGTACAGCCCGTAGAGCGCTGCTTCGAACGTTTCGCGCGTCTCGCCGTCCGTGTCGGGCGGGAGGGTGACGCGGATCGAGCTTGTCGTTGGTGCAGGCGTGCCCTTCGAGTCGCTGGCGGAAGAGTCGAGGAAGGCGAGGGAAGCAGGGTCGGCCCCGGTGCGGTTCGGGAGCAAGTATGACGACGGAGGCGAGGCGGTGATGCTGCTCGAGACATTTGCGAGCGAGACGGGCATCTCGAACGCAGGCTCGGCGTCTCCCTCGAGCGTGAGCGTGAGCGACAGCCACTCTGCGCCCCCAGCGAGTGTCGAGGTTGAAGCGGCGGGAGGAGGCGCTAGAGTTGCGGACGAGTACGACGGCGGCGCGGCATCTGGCTGCCCAGGCCGGGAAGGAAGTGGCGGCGGCGGGAGCTTGCGCGGAGTCCCTGCAGGCGAGCTCGTGCGTGTGCGCTGCTGCTCGCGGCAGATCGAGAGTGTCACGTTCCCGGAGAACAGCACCGTCTCGTCGCCCGTTTCGACGTGCGCGAGCGTCGCGTGTGGCACAGTCACGAGCGGCGTTCGAGTGTGCTGCATCTCGTGCAAGCACTTCCTCACCAGCAAGGTCAAGATAGAGCGAGAGGATGAGGGCCAAGTCTGTCGCCGATCATTGCGTCGCTTGCACCGCCTCACCGGCACGACCACCTAGAACTGAGAAAAGCAGACGTGCAGGCAACAACAACAGACAGACGCAGACTACAGCGTCGCACTCGGCCTCTTTCGCCTCCTTCCCGCCGACGCGGCCCCCGCTGCCGTCGCAGTCGCCACCTTCTCCGCCTCCTTCCTCGCCCACTCCATCCTCTCCCTCGCGCCTTCAAATGCCGGCCCTTCGAGCTCGACATCAGCCGCGAGCGCCGCGCTCCACAGCTCGGCGACGTCCGCCTCGTCGTGCGATTCCTCCTCGTCCGCCGCCGCCGCGCAGAGAACAGAGCATACACGCAAGGAAGGGTCGAGCGCGAGGTGCCGCAGAAGCGCGAGGCGCGACGGGTGCGCGCGCTGGACGAGCGGGACGAGTGCGCGAGGCGAATAGCCCGTCAGGCGTACCGAGCGGAGGTACGGCGTCGTAGTCGAGAGTGCGGCGAGACCCGCGGGCGAGACGAGCGCGTCGCTCGAGAGCGAGAGCGTCATGAGTTGCGGGAGGTGCGCGAGGAGATCGTCCGCGATGTGTGCGAGCGAAGGGAGTGCGGGAAGGAGGGGCGGCGACGAGGCGGGCTGGAGCGAGGGCGAGCGAGGCGGGCTCGATGGAGGCGAACGCGGCGCCGAGGGTGGTCGAGCCGCCAAGACGAGGTGGCGGATGCGGCCGCCGTGAGCCTTGATCGCCGACGCGAGACCATGGCGAGTCAAGGTGGTACATTCGCGGAGCGAAAGGTGCTCGAGCGTGGCACTCGTCGAGGCGAGCAAGCCTTCCAGGGCGACGTCGTCGACAGCGACAGCCTCGAGCTCGAGCTTGCGCAGATGTAGACTATTGAACCCAATGCTGGAGCCCGGGCCCTCGGAAGAGGCGGGAGCAGAAGCAGGTAAAGTGCGGAGCGAGAGCTCGCGCAGCTGCGGAAACAGCGCCAGGCATGCACGCGCAACGGTGTGCGGTGCAGAGGAGCGGCAACAGCAGCAACCCAGCAGCGACAGGTCCAGCCCATGACTCGACTCGGAGAGAGCGTGCGAGAGGGTGGTCGAGCGGCCGGCGAGGCAGGAAGAGCAGTGTGCGGGAGCGGTGCGCGGGGGGTCAACCCTGTCGCTCCACGGCAGTGCAGCGTCCTTTGTGCGTGTCCGCGTGCGTCTAGAGGCATCGGCTGCGGAGGAGCGGCTCGAGAGGCCAAAGTCGAGCTCGAGGCGCTCGACCGTGCGAGTCACCCCGCTTCTCGCGAGCGCGTCCAGCACTGCGAGCGGGTCGCCCTCGACGCCGCCCAAGCGCAGCTCGACGAGCGCGTCGAGCGAGTGCAAGACTGGCTCGAGGCCGGCGAGCGCAAGTGGGGCGGATGACTGGACGACCTCGAGGGTGCGAAGGTGCTGCTTGTGGGAAAGCGGGACGCGGTCGAAGAAGGCGCCGACCTGGTCTGAAGTGGTGAGGCGGACGTGCGAGTGGACCAGCGGGGCGAGCGTAGCGTAGAGGTGGCGGCTGGAGCGGGCGAGGTTGGCGATCGACGCGAGCGGGCGATGCGAGTGGATGTGCGGGGGAACGCGGGCGAGGATGGCCGTGAGGAGCTCGATGGGGAGCTGCTCGAGCGGCGACAGGGGCGGCGACGCGCTCATGAGGTCGAGGCGCTGCCTGCTGTCGACGCGGAAGCCAGAGTGATCGTTGTGAAGGCAAGAAACGCGCGCCTGGCGATTTCGGCGGCGGTCACTCGCACGCGCGCCTCCCCTCGAGCGCGTCTCCGAGGAATCGCCGCTCCTCCGCATCTCGGTGCCGTTGTCCGCAGCTCGCTCCTCTCGTCGAGCTCGTGCGCAGAATTCTCGTCTCTGCGCCTCTGACGCGGCGTCGCATGACCATCCTCAGCGAGGACGGCGCACCTGCTCTGCCTCGCCGCCGCACCCCCTCCCCGCCCGCTTCGTCCTTCCCACCCCGACTCGACTTCTTCTCCCGGGCCGCGAACGATCCATACCAGCCGCTTCCATCGTCTGACTACGCTTCGGGGCGCGACCGTGGACTGGACCCGCGGTGGGACGAGGAGCGAGAGATGGGGCCTTGGCACGCTCTCGTCGCGCACCGCTCGGGGCGAGCAACGCGCAACAAGGTGCTCCTCGGTGTCGCTGGTGTCGTTGTGCTCTATCTCTTGTGCGTCTGACCACCCTGCAAGTGGGTTTGCAACCCGCTGGCACCCCTCGCTCCGCTCCCGCTTCCGTTCCGCAGCCGCAGCACCGCACATACGCTCGAGCGGAGTGTGGTAGAGACTGGTGCTGGTAGCGCTGACACGAATTCTGGTCCTGCAGGCACAATGCATGGACCCGACCGCATCATCCGCCGCACTGGCACGGGCGACCACCACACGAAGGCTCCGAGGAGCACCACGGACCTCTTCCTCCCGGTCCGCCAACTGCGCCGACGAAAGTACCCACATACACCCAGCCTACGGGCATCCCCGTCCCCGTGCTTGAGACGGCCGAGCTCCCGCTCGCGGACCTCGACGAGCTCATCCAGCCGCGAAGGCCTGTTCCCCCGACCTGGCCCGACCCGTGGGCCGGCCCCTCCGTCTTTGGCGACCACCACAAGGTCGACCGTGCGTACGAGTACTTATCGCCCGAGCGATTCGGCAGCGAGGAGACTGGCTGGAAGACGGTGCCCGATCCGCCAAAGCGCGATCCGCCGCCGGCGCAGTACTTGCTCAAGGCCTTCGAGTATTCGGCAGCGAGCGCTGGGAGGCGGCTCGACGGCAGGAAGGCCAAGCTTCCGCCTGGGATGGCGTTCGATGAGCGGACTGGCCGGCCGAAGCCGCTCGACCCGAAGGTGCTCAAGCTCGGGCAGGCCGAGGGCTGGAAGGTGCCCAAGGGATTCTCGGCGACGCAGCTCGGCACGGGCAAGGTTGGCGAGCAGGTGCTCCCGCGCATCCAGTTCGAAGGGTTCGTCGAGGGCGAGGACGACGAGCGCAGCGAGCGCGCGGTCGAGGAACGCAGGAGGCGCGAGTGGGTCAAGCGCGCGTTCATGCATGCGTGGGCGGGCATGTCCAAGTATGCTTACGGGCACGACGAGGTCTCGCCCGTGTCCAACCTCTTCTCGGACAACTACAACGGTGCGCCGAGCGGCAGCTGCTGTCTTTCCGCAGAACCACGTGCTCATTTCCTTTCCGTGCAGGCTGGGGCGCCACTATTGTCGACTCGCTCGACACACTCCTCGTCATGAACATGTCGCACGAGTACAACATCGCTCGCGAGCACGTTGCGGCCATCGACTTTACCTACCTCGTCCCCTCTGGCTCGCGCACCTTCTCGACCAAGCTGCCCAAGCTCTCCTCGCTCGACCTCCCGCCGCGCAGCCGCGAGCCGCCCGAGGTCGAGCGCAAGCCGTGGGTTGACCCGCGCATCGGGCAGGCGACGAACCAACGCAGCCCGCTCACGATCCCCTGGTTCGAAACGACAATCCGATACCTCGGCGGCCTCATCTCGGCGTACGACCTTTCGTCCGACCCGCTCATGCTTCAGCGCGCAACCGAGCTTGGTGACTGGCTCTTGCCTGCATTCGCGACCGAGCACGGCTTGCCCCTCGCGAGGTACATGATCGGACTCAACCCGAACGGGCAGAAGCCGGGTCGGTCGGTGCTCGCTGAAGTCGGGTCGATGACGCTCGAGATGACCCGCTTGAGCCAGTTGACCGGGAACGAAGTGTACTACCGTGCCGTGCGTCTGCCTCTGGCGCTTGCAAGGGATGAAGCTGACCCTGCGCGCCCCCGCAGGCCCAGCGCGCCATGGACACGCTCGACAAGCACTTTAAGGCCGCGCAGCCCAAGCCTGCCGACCCAAAGCTCGCGGCCGGTCCCGGCTTCCGCGGTCGTCTCGGCGCGCTCCTGCCCGCTCACCTCGACCCAGCCTATCCCAGCATGCTCCAGGGCGAATACACGTTCGGCGGTCTCGCCGACTCTTACTATGAATATCTTGTGCGCCCCCAGGTCCACCTCCTTTACCCAGTGGCAACCCGCTGATTCCTCTCCGTGGTGCAGATCAAGCAAGCCCAGCTCACCTCGTTTGCGCTGGAGCAATATCCTCGCATGTACCGAGACGCGATCGAGTCGGCGTATGCGTACCTCATCCGCCCCGTAGGCGTCGTGCCGGGCCGCGATGACCTTACCCTGATCGGGTCTGTCAATTTCGGCGCCTGGAAGCCCGAGCTGCAGCACTTGACGTGCTTCGCCGGTGGCATGTGCGTCCTTGTCTCGTCGGCGATGCGCCAGGTGAACAAGCTGACGACTGCACGCGACAGGCTCGGACTGGGCGCCAAGCTGCTCGACCGGCCGCAGGACCTCGAGACGGCCATCAACGTCACGAATGCCTGCGCGTGGGTGTACGAATCGTCAAAAACGGGGATCGGCGGCGAGCAGACGCTCTTCTACGACAAGGAGGACACGGCGCGCTTCGTCGTGCTCGACAGCAAAGGTGCGTTTCGTCCGCTTCAGTCGGCAAACGTCGCTTGTACTGATGTCGACTTTCCGTCCTCTTCCAGATGGATCTGGAAAGGTGTAAGGCTGGTTTGATTTCATCCTCGTTGCCTCCAGCTGACGACATGTTCACTCGCAGCCGCTCGCTTCGCGGTTCTCCGACTGGCGTTCGCTCCGCCGACCATCGGCAAATTGGCCGACCCGAGACGATTGAAGGCGTCTTCTACATGTGGCGCCTGACGGGCGACCGCAAGTGGCAGGATGTCGGCTGGACGATGTTTGTCAACTGGGTGAAGCACTCGATCACCGAGGCAGGCTTTGCGACCGTGCGCGACACGAACACGCTGCCTGTGCAGAAGGACGACTCGGAAGAGTCTTTCGTCATGGCCGAATCCCTCAAGTACTACTACCTCCTCGTACGCCTGTTCTTCTCCCTCGCCTCGCTTGCGGTCCCGCAAATTGACTCGCAACCTGCAGTTCTCGCCCCGCGACTACATGTCACTCGACGACTATGTCTTCTCGACCGAAGCCCACCCTTTCTGGATCACCAAGCCCGGCGGTCCGCGCATGCCCACCCCGCTCTGGACCGGGCCCGAAGCGTCCGACACGGCATCGTTCACCTCGCAAATTGGCGAAGGGACCTGGGTGCAGAAGTGGGCGCGCGTGCAGCAGGCTGCCGCGCTCGCGCACCAGGTCTGGCGCCCGCTCGGCGCCGACGAACCTGTCGACGAGCACGACGCGCGGCTGCATGGAGGCGAGCTGCCCGTCGAGCGGACGCCCGACGCCCGCGACGGCAGGCCGCCGGGCAACGCGCGTCGCCCGCTGGTGCGCCCGCCTACGGAGCAGCTCCGCGAGGCGAGAAAGAAGGCAGAGGAGGCTGTCTCGCCGGTCGAGGTGCAGCGCGCGCGGGGCGGACAGGGCGAGGCAGGCGGGGGAGGGCGTGGTATGGGTGGACGTGTTGCGTGAGCGAGCAGAGCAATAGACACTCCTGACTCGCTGAGTATGATTCTTGGTCGAATAACCGGGCGACCTCGTTGAGAAGGCCCGTTCGAGAGGCAGCCTCCGTTGATTGTTTTATCGCAGTATCGCAACGATCAGGTGTACGTTGTGTCCATTGCCGTCAGGAGCAGATAATAGTCTGGAGTGGAAACCAACGACGAGGCTGTGCTGCACCGCCTCCTCGAACTCGATCACGAGGAAGGCGCGGGAGCGGGACGGTCGTTCTTCTGTTTTCAATTCGCCTGCCCGCCCCAAGTCTAGCGTGTACAGGGCACCGACGCACACAACAACCGTACGTCTTCAATCCTCACTGTCTGCGCGCCGCCCCATCACTCACTCGTCCCGCGTCATCCGCAGGCGCCTTCGTGCACTCTCGTCAACATGAAAGTCTACCGCTCCATGGAGAATGTTCAGTGGCTCTCACGGGACTCATGACAACGTGCACCCCTGCAGGCCCTTCGCCGTCGCACACAAGCAGCACAGTGCGTCTCGCCGCTCATTCGGAACGAAGCTCGTTGTTTTGACGCCGCACACTTGCGCCTTCCACAGCCTACACGCTCATCCCGAAGCTTGTCTACGTTCACCGCATCGGCATGAAGCGGTGGAGGGTCTCGTTCGGTCCCGGCGGCGTAAGCTGACCTCCTTCAAGTTTGCCGCGCCCTACCTTCGTTCTGCGCTGTCGTACATATCCATGCATCGTGCTGACGCCTTGTCTTCGCTTGCTTACAGCGCATACAATACTACAACAACTGAAGCCCGCTCTTCTCGACGTCTTGGACTCACAAGATCGCCGCGCTTGGCTCGTCCGCGTAGTTGTCCCGCTCCGTCTTCCTCCCCTGTCTGCTTCACCTCTCTAGCAGTTCCATCGTAATACTTCCTCGTCATGGACAGTGCGAAGAAGCGAAGCGCGATTCATTTTCCTCGATTCTTCGTGAGATCATGGCATTCCGCTCCCGCAAACATCCCTTCGCACAGCACGCGCGATTTCGCGACGGGATCGTTGAGCTGCATTCGCAGTACCTGCTGCTCGCGCGCACCGGCCGTGGAGCGTCTCCGATCGCTTCGCCTCGCATATCGAGTTTGCGAGAGCAGCGCTCCCCCCTCGACCTCCTCGCTATTCTTCTCCCTCCCCCGGGATGGCTGCGACTTACAAGTTCGAGGACATAGATCTCTCGAAACTGCGTCCGCGATGCGTTGCTCCTCCCGACGACATCCCCGCCTTCCTGCCTTGGGGACTCGCCTACCACCTCTTGTTGCCGTTCTGCGACCAGAATGCCGTGCCTGCTCAGCTTCGAGCAGACACGGCAACGCCGACTTGGGACACCTATCTCGAGGGGTCCTACCAGCTCGTAGATCCGACGGCGTGGGATGTGCTCGAATCGGACGACCGATCGGATCGTGTTTACATGGACTTCCTCGACCACCACATGGAACTCGTGCAGAATACAGCCGAAGTCATGTCTGAATGGGTGCACATTGCCGAACGGCGCTTCACGCGCCACTGCCGTATCTACGGTGGGTTTCTCGACTCATTTTGTTCTCTGGCGGATCCTCATCATACTCGCCTGCTCCGCAGCTCTATGCGTTGCGCGTCAAGCTTTCATACACCAGAGCTTGCGCGAGCGTCCAGACACTGATCCATGCAAGATCATCGCGGGTCTCTCGGCGGCGGGGTCGAGTGAGCCAGTCTGCTTTCCAGCACCCGTGCATTCCGGTGCGTTAAGGCAGACATGCCACACACCGCAAAACACCAACTGACTAATTGTTCTATAGTCTGGCCGTTGCGTATCCCTCATCCGGAGGGCAAGGCCGCACACTGGTTGAAAGCGCGAGCCTCCGACTCCAATTTCGACGCCGCAGCCTACATGCCGCTGGACTTGCCGTCGACAGAAGCGCAGGCTGCACTGTCACCGCTAGCTGGTGCCTCAGGCAGCTTTAACACCGCATCAGAGGATGCAGATGGCGTGAGGAGCGCTCTGCGGCGGCGTGTCTTCCAGAGACAACCAGACTCGTAGCCGACGGAGAAATGCGGGCTGATGTGTGCGTCGCTGGGTCATGCGTCTCAATCTGTTGCACAGGCAGGTAGGCCGTTGTCAGCATAGGGTGGTTGCGCTTGAAGCCGGTCACAACGAAGTGACATGAAGGTCGGCTGCGCCACGCCACCTTCTCTCGCAATGCTCCCTGCAGTGCGCCCGTCTCCGCCACACTGCTGTAGTGCTGTCTACGTCAGAACGAGAAGACCCACGTTTCACATGTCCTCGCCGTCTTCTACGAACCCGCGGTCCACTGCCGCGATCGCCCCTTCGCACAGAACGCACGAGCTCGCGATCAAGTCGTCGAGCTGCCTCCTCAGCGCCTGCTTCTCGCGCGACTCGGCCGTCTCGCGCGCCGTCGGCGCCGTCTCGCCCGCCTGCTCGTCGATCCGTCTCCGCGGATGTCCGTTCCCGTTCGCACTGCCGAAACCAAGGCTCCCGACGCCGATCGAGGGGAAGCCTCGGACCTTTGGCGCGCCGGGTATGGGAATTGCTCCGCCGATAGCGGAGAGGAGCGCGTCGGGAAGGACGAGCTTGCGCAGCTGGTCGACGGCCTGCACAGACGCAGCGGCGAGCTTGAGCCCTTGTGCCGACGTGTCGTCGAGCAGCTGACGGCCACGGTGCTGTCGTGCGGCGGATGCGGCTGCTGCGGATGTCGAAGAAGGGGCGAGCTGCGCCTGCAGGTCGAGCATGCGCCGCAGTTGCGTGGGTGTGAGCGTCTTAGTGACCTGCGGGCGATAGAAGCATTAAGCGCGTATTCGCGACCGCTGAAACTGTCTAACGCACCTCCTGGATGAGACAGTCGGCGTGGAAGCAGTGCTGGCACGGGAACACGTAGAATTGCCGGGTGAGCAGCTGCTGCCGGCAGCTGCCGCACTTCTCGCCCGCGTCGACGACGACAAAGCGGTTGTCGAGGTCGGCAATGTCGGCCTTGATGGCTTCGGCACTTCGCGTCGCCTCGTTCATGTCCTCCTTGAGCCGCTCGATGTGCGCCGAATAGTCCTCGAGCGCGGAGCAGATCTCCTCCTTAAAGTCGTCGATGACGACAAAGTCGGGGAAGAAGGGCAGTATGTCCTCGATCTTGAGCAGGTTCGTCGACTCGAGGAACTGCATGGCGCTGCGAGCGATAGAGAACGAGCCGGATCAGCAACAGTCGCATGCGGGCGGACGACGAGCAAGACGCACGTCTTGATGTCGTGCTTCTTGCCGACGACGTGCTTGGCAATCTTGAGCCACAGCTTCTTCCTGAGGAGCTCGTCATCCTCGGGCCGGTCCGCGCCGAGCTTGGCCAGCTCGACGTCGTCGTGCTCGAGCGCGAGGTCGACGCTCGATTCGTGCATGCCCATGCGCGAGTAGATGCGCACGCATGCCTGCACGCGCCCGTGCGCGCGGCACACGCGCAGCGCATAGTCGAGGTCGTAGTACGGGTCGTTCGTGTGCGGGTCCGAGGGCGCAATTTCGAGGAACCGCAGGAAGGCGCTCTCGTCGGCCGGTGAATCGGCCGGCGCAGTCGACGTCGCGTAGAGGGTGATGAGCGTGTTGTGCACGGCCGAGTCCGTGTTGCCCTGCTGCAGAACGCAGTGCTCGAGATACCGGATGAGGTGCTCGGCAGTGCGCGGTGTGGCGGTGCTGGCGCGCGCCCGAGGCGATGTCAGGGCAGGGATGAGGCGGCGGACATCGAGGCGCGGCTGGCGGAGAAAGGCGTCGACCGCTTCCTTCGGTGCGTGGCGAACCAGGACCGCGGCGAAGCGGTAGTAAAGCTCGAGAGATTCCTGCACGACCGCACATTCAGTCGATGGCGCTCGGAGAACAGAGGGGAGATGCGCGCACCTGTTTGGCCAGAGCTTGCAGCGCTTTCGACCATTCCTCTTGCGCAACGTGATGCTGGATGATCCGCTCGTGATCGCCAATAGTTGACGCATAGAACAACGTGAGCTCATCGCGACCATGTCGGCTGAGCAGCTCAAAGACGGTGCGTTGGTCGAGATTGTCCTGTGCGCGGAGTCTAGCATGAGTGAGGGCGCGAGTGCGCGCGAGAGGCCAGCACACGAACTTTGTACGTCGCGAGGAACTGCCGCATGTCGTCCTCGACGATGGCGCGTTCGGCGTGGAAGTTATCGGCATCGCCGGAAGTGCGCTCAGCGGCGGCAAGGTCCTCCAGCTCGTTAATCTTGGCAAGGAAGATCTCGACGAGCCAGGTGGCAAGCATCATGCGCTGTGTGAGGTCCTGCGAGAGGTTTCCTTCCTCTTATCAGTATGAAGTCCATACCGAGACATGCTGAGAGAGGATTGGGAGCCCACGCACCGTCCGCTTGAGCCGCTCGAGCTTGGCAACGAGGAAGTAGCGGAGGGCGTCTCGCTCGTCCTTCTCAACGAATCGCAACACGACCTCCTCGAAGCCCTTGCTCGACTGAGCGTAGGCCTGCGCCGACTGGATATACCGCCCGGCGGCGAAGTACGAGTCGGCTTCGGCGGCAAGGACGGCGTCGCGCTGGCGCTGCGTCTGTGAGCGGGCGAATATCACGAGGAGCGGGTCAGCTTCACCAATCCCGCACCAGGTCCGCCGATCACGCGCACGCACCTTTGCATGCTTGCGCGCGTTCTCCCACTGGCCCCTCGCGAGGTAGACCTTCCACACGTCGCGGTCCTCGTCGCGCACGACGAGCTCGTAGATGCTCTGCTCCGTGTGCATCCAGAGCGTCTTGCGCATCGGGTCGGTCGAAAGTCGCACGGGTCGGGAGCCGGACGGCTGGGCAAGCGGAGGAGGTCAGCGCGAGCGGGCGTGAGACGGCCATGCGGGGGAGACGCACAAGGTCGAGCAGCTCGTGGTAGACGACCTTGTCTGTCAAGAGGTCAACAGCACAAATCTTGTCATCGTACAGAAGGACAAAGTGCCACTCGGTGAGGGCCATGCTGATGGGTGGGGCGTGCTCCTCGTTCGGCGGGAAGAGGGAAGGGGGGTCTGTCGGGTAGGGGATGAGCGACGCGGCGTCGATGATGCCGTCGCCTAGCTGTAAGTCGGCCGAGGAGGGAGGGAAGGCGAGCTGGCCGTGGTAGATGCCGGGGCCTGCGAGAATCTGGGTCAGGACTCGTCGAGTGTGACGAGACAGGATTCTGCGCGTACCGGTGAGCCACGCGAGGCTCTTGGGTAAGGACAGGCCCTTATTGTCAGAGCGAAGGTGCGCGAAGAAGTGCAGCTCTGACCGGGGCGGGTCACCGGGAAGCTCGAGCGTTTCTGTGCAGACGGGGAGTCAGGTCGAGCACCCGAACCTCCGAGGCAGAGGACATCACGCACTCGGCCGCACATCACCCGTCGAGTACGGATGCAGGACCGCCTCGAGCAGTTCGCCATCCTCCCCCTTGCCCGCTGCCGGTCCCACAAACTGGTACACCCGCGTGGTTGTCGCGGCGACGACCGCAGCGCGCTTGCTCCACACCTCGTATCGCAAGCCTACGACGCTCTGACGCTCGGGCAGCGTGAACAGCTGCTTGACGTAGCGCTCTGGCGACCCCTGCGCACGCCCAGGGACAGGGAGCGAGAACCCGCCGGCCGAGCTATCGAGCGCGGGGTCGAGCAGCGCCGTCGCGAGGAGCTGGCCGGTCGAGGTGCCGAGGAGGATCTCGCCCGTCGAGAAGGACGACGACGAGGGAGCGGGGGACCACGCGACGGCGTTGATGATTGCGCCCTTCAGGCGCGAGAGGGGCTTGGCGCGTCGGGTGGACGCGGCCGCGGGGAGGCCCGAGGGGAGCGCGCCGAGGTAGATGTAGAAGTTGTCGCCGGACGAGGCAGAGACGACGGCGTGTCGGCCGGAAGGGTCGACATGGACCTTGTGGAGCGACGGAGCGGAAGGAGCGGGAGTGTTGCCGCGGCCGTGCGGAGCGGGTGCGGTGAGCGGGATGTCGATCGTGTCGACCTCTGTAGGTCGGTCGAGGTCTATGCGGATGACCTGCGGAACAGCAGCGGGGGAAGAGGCGGGAGACGACGAGGCCGACGAGGGACGCTTGCCGGTGCAGGCGAGGACGAGGATGTTGCTGGCGCAGGCGAGGGAGAAGAGGGCCGAGGGCAGGGTGAACTGGACCTGGCCGAGCGCAAAGATGGGCGCCTGCGACTCCTGCCCGGCAGCAAGCGAGCGCGGGAGGGAGGGACAACGGGGTGTCAATGGTCGCTGTGGTCGCCAGAGCGAAAGCGGTGCGCACCTCTGCGTGCCCTGCCTCGTATACTGCGCCCTCCTCCCACCCTTGCGTCTCTATGCGGCGCGAGCCGTCGCCCTCGACGTAGTCTCCCCACCCCGACATGGCCGCCGACGGGTCCCCCGGAGTCGCGCGAAACGAAGCAGGCGGGGCGGGCGGTTGGTGTGCAGCCTCGTACAGAGTCTCTGGCACAGCAAACAGCTCTCACGAGCGGTTCGCAGCGGTGAGGCGCGCGTGCGAGAGCGATCCCCCGCCTGCTCGTCTCGTCGCCGCCGAGCGAGACGGCGCTTCCTCGACTCGCTCTGTGCGCTTTGCCGTGTCGAGCGCTCTGCGTTTCAGTAGGTTCTGATGCCATTGCAAGTAAACACACAAAACTCGAGGGGGAGAGGGGTGGCTTCCATGTGCGCTGCTCCCGACCTGCAGACGAGCGTGCCCGCGCTGGGTCGTACGGCGTGGCGGCGCGAGGCTTCTCGTCCTGCGCGCGACGACGATGGGCGACCTGAGCGCTGCCGCGGGGGGGCGAGGCGGGTAGACTGGATCTGGCGCGCGCGCCGAGACTAGTCGCGCTTACGTTTGGTGCGCGCGCCGCTTACTCTTGCGACTACGGCGGCGCTCCCCGCTCACGCTCGCTCCTGCCGCGAGTCGCATGCCCGTGTCTGGCCTGCCGCACCTCGCCCACCTGCCCCCGCTCCCGCCTGCGCCGACTCCCGCGCCCAGCCTCGCCTTTGCTCCCTCCCTCGGGGCCCTCCCCGCCCTCCCGCCGCTGCCCGCGCAGCCCGCCGAGCCCGGCCAAGACGCGCACCGCGCACAGCGCACCGCTGCAGAAGGTCAACGCGAGATGTCAGCCGGCGCCCGCCCGCGTCGCGCCCGCCCCGCCGCGTCCTACGCCGACGCCGCGGAGGACGACAGCGACGCAGAGTACAGCCCGCAGCCTGTGCAGCACGCGTCTTCTTCCCGTCCATCGAGGCGTGCAGCCGCCGCGCGCAGGAGCTACGCCGTCGAGGACGACGACGACGACTTCGTCGACGACGCAGGCGCGGCGCACCACCACGGCGACGATCCCGACGCGTCTTTCGAGCACGAAGACGCCATGCCCGCTCACGGCGCTGCTCCTGTGCATGAAGAGCCGCTGCAGCAGCAGCCTATCCCAAAGATCCGCTTCAAGCTCGGGTCGGCGCCCGAGGCGGCAGCGCCCGCCGCAGACGACGATGAGGACGCTGCGGGCGAGGCGGACCTCGACGCTGCGGGTGAGGACGACCCCGAGGGGGCCCCTGCAGGCGTCTATGGCGGCGAGCAGCAGCCGCAGTACGGCGGCGAGGCGTCGTACGCTGAGGGAGCCGCGCACGAAGAAGACGAGGAGCACGTCGGCGGGCACGGCCTGCGCCCGCGCCGTCGCGCAGCTGTCGTGCGCGACAGTGAGGACGAGGAAGACGACTTCTACCAGCACGAGGCGCGCCGCGTGCTGACGACGACTTCGTCTGGGCGGCAGACGCGCCGGCCCCAGTTCTACGGCGAGTCGGCCGAAGAGGAGGACGTCAAGCCCGTTGGCACGCGGAGGAGCCTGCGGCGCGGACGCAGCGGAGGCGACTATCACGGCGAAGGGATCGATGCAGACGAGGACTACGAGGTCGAGGACGGTGACTACGGCTCGCGCTCGACGCGCGGCCGCGAGCGCAGCCGCCGCGTCAGGGACCAGCAGATGCAGCTGCGTCGCACGCGCGATCGCAGCTCGCTGACGCAGCCGAGCAAGTCCAAGGCGCGCACGACGCGCAACAGCCGCAAGGCGGACCAGTCGTACGAGGACGGCGAGTCGACCGAGGTCGACACGGACGAGGACATGCTCGACCTCGGCGGCGACGACGACGACGACGACTCGCTCGCGCGCGAGAACCAGAGCTCGGGGCGCCGGCTGCGGAACAAGCCGCGTGTCAACTACTATGTCCCGCTCGCGCTCGAGGGCAACGGCGCCGGCAGCAGCAAGGACACCAAGGGCAAGGGCAAGCAGCGCCGCACCGACGAGGACGGCAACCCGTTCGCGGGTCTGCCGGCCAACATGACGGGCGCACAGTGGGCGGCACTGTACCCTGAGGGTGGTCAGCCGTCCGACTCGGTGCGTTCTCATTCGCCCTTCATGCCTCTGCCTGCGTCACTGACATTTTCGCTCTTGTAGTCGGACGACGACATGCCCAACATGAACAGCCCGCGCAAGGCCGCGCTCTTCACGGGGCCAGGCGCAGCCGGTATGACGGGCGGCATGCTCTCCGGCGGCGGGCTCGACTTCGGCTCTGGCGCGCCGTCAAACCTCGGCAAGGTCAACAACGCGGCCGCGCTGGCAGACACGGACCCGCTCGGCGTGCCAACGTCCATCTCGTTCGACTCGGTCGGCGGGCTCGGGTCGCACATCCAGCAGCTCAAGGAGATGGTCTCGCTCCCGCTCCTGTACCCGGAGGTCTTCGAGCGCTTCTCCATCACCCCGCCGCGCGGTGTCCTGTTCCACGGACCGCCCGGAACGGGCAAGACGCTCCTTGCGCGTGCGCTCGCAGCGAGCTGCAGCACCGAGGGCCGCAAGATCTGTGCGTTCTCCTTCCACCCTCGCACACTCGTGCCGACCGTTGCTCACGCTCTCCGATTGACAGCGTTCTTCATGCGCAAGGGTGCCGACTGCTTGTCGAAGTGGGTTGGCGAGGCCGAGAGGCAGCTGCGGCTGCTCTTCGACGAGGCTCGCGCCTGCCAGCCCAGCATCATCTTCTTCGACGAGATCGATGGTGCGTACAGAAAGTGCATAGCTGTTGCCCGTTGCGTGCTCACTCGCGCTTGCGACCACCCGCAGGTCTCGCCCCCGTGCGCAGCAGCAAGCAGGAGCAGATCCACGCCTCGATCGTTTCAACGCTCCTCGCACTCATGGACGGCATGGACGGGCGCGGCCAGGTCATCGTCATCGGCGCAACGAACCGGCCCGACGCGATCGACCCGGCGCTGCGCCGCCCGGGCAGGTTCGACCGCGAGTTCTACTTCCCGCTCCCGAACGCCGAGGCGCGCCGCAAGATTCTCGACATCCACACGGGCGGGTGGAATCCTCCCCTCGAGGACGAATTCAAGGACGAGCTCGCCAAGCTGACGAAGGGCTACGGAGGTGCCGACTTGCGGGTATGCCCCGTCGCGACTGATGGCGCACCGCTCAACACGCTGACCCAGCTATTGGTCGTAGGCACTGTGCACGGAAGCGGCGCTCAATGCCGTTCAGCGCACATATCCGCAGATCTACAAGACGAACGACCGCCTCCTCATCAAGCCGGAGTCGATTTCGGTCACTGCGCGCGACTTTGCCGTCTCGCAGAAGAGTGCGCTCCATTCCGGCCCCTACCTGCACGGCCACACTGACGCGATGAGACCACAGCCCTCATCCCTTCGACCGCCCGCTCCACTTCCTCGTCTGCCGCCCCTCTGCCCGCTCAGCTCGCCCCGCTCCTCAGCAACTCGCTCGACCACGCCAAGGCCGCGCTGAGCAAGGTCCTTCCTGAAACGAAGCGCGTCAACGTGCTTGAAGAGGCCGAGTACGTCGACGAGGGCGGCGGGTTCGAGAAGGAGAAGATGCTGCAGGGTACGACGTTTCCTGAGCTTATCTTCGCTGACTCGATGCTGATAACTGCGCACATGTAGCTTTCGAGACGCTGCGCGTCTTCCGGCCTCGCATGATCATCTGCGGCGAGCCCGGCATGGGTCAGTCCTACGTCGCCGCGGCTGTCCTTCAGCACCTCGAAGGCTTCCACGTCCAGACGCTTGATCTCGCGACGCTTGTCTCGGACTCGACGCGTACGATGGAGGCTGCGTGTGTGCAGCTCTTCGTCGAGGCCAAGCGGCACAAGCCGTCGATTCTGTTCATCCCGTCGCTCGAGACGTGGTGCACCAGCGTCGGCGAGACGGTGCGCGCAACGATTAAGGGGCTCCTCGACGGTCTCGACCCGTCCGACCCGATCCTCCTCCTCGCTGTCGTCGACGGGCACTTCTCCGAGATTCCGCCTGACGTGCGGTCCTGGTTTGGCTTCGTCAAGGGCAACCGTGTCATCATGGGCAAGCCCGACCAGGTGCGCTCTCAGCCCCATCGTCGCGGTGGCGGGCTCTGACAGCTTGCTCGTTTGCAGGACCAGCGCAAGCACTTCTTCGCCGAGCTCATCGCCGCCATCAACCGCCCGCCAAGCGAGTACCCTGGCGCCATGCCGCGGCGCAAGCGCAAGCTCGAGAAGTTGCCTATCGCTCCGCCTCCTCCTCCTCGCGCGCCGACGGCCGCCGAGATCGCGCAGCAGGAGCAGAACGACTTGCGCCTTCTCGAGTACCTCAAGTTCCGCTTCGGGCCCGTCCTCGCCGAGCTCAAGAAGCGCTACAAGCGCTTCCAGCGCTCGCTGTACCGCGACTGGCAGAACGACGACCTCGAGTGGCGTCGCGAGCAGCTCAAGCGGGGCGAAACGGTGACCGGCCTCGGCACGCAGCCGTACCATAACGTCGACCTCGACACGATGGCGTCGGATTTGTACAAGGGTTTCTACTACACGCCGGACGACTTCCTCGTCGACATCCAGCGCATCCAGGCGAACGCCGAGGTCAACAAGATTATGGAGAACGACGCCGAGGCGCCGATTCGCGCGGGTCAGATGGTCAACCACGTCAAGGTCATGCTCGACCAGACGTTCGACGCCGCCTTCCGCGCCGAGTGCGAAAAGGTCGCCGAGCGCATGCGGGAGAAGGACAAGGCCGACCCGCGCCGCCGCTCGCGCCGCAAGGGCCGCGAGGGGGAACTGCCGGGCGAGGAGGGCGCTTTGGCGGCGGCCGAGGCGGCCGCCGAGGCCGGAGGAGCGCACCGCCCGCGGTATGGAACGCGCGCGCACGAGGAGGAAGACGGCGAGGAGGGGATCGACGCGGCTGGAGAGGCCATCGACGGCGGCGACGCTGTGCAGGCTGAGCGGAACCTCAAGCGCGCGAGGGAGGGCTTGGAAGAGAACGAGGAGGGTGTTCAAGGAGCAGGCGACATGGAGGGCGTCGAGATCGACGGCGAGCACGGCGCGGCAAAGCGGCAGCGACTTGGGGCCGAAGGACCCGATCCCTTCGGCTCGAACAGCGCCGCTACCGCGACCGAACTACCGAATGGTCAGGCAGTCGCGTCGACCAGCGGTGTCAACGGCTCGACTGGCCATGTCGCAGCCGGCGCTTCCTCCGCTTTCGCCGACATTCTCAACCCGACAGCCTCTTCCTCCCTCGCCGGATTCGCGAGGCACTTCTCGCCTGCGCCACCCGCCTCGACCGATTCAGCGCCACTCCCGGCTGCCGATCACCCCGCCGCAAACGGCTTCCCCGCTCCTGTTCCTCCTCCCATGCCCGTCGGTGGTACACCCGCCGACGCCATCGCTCAGCCAGGTCCCGCCAATGGCACCGCTCCTTCCTTCCTGAGCGGTCTCATCGCACCACCGCAGCCTGCCGACAACCCTTTCGCCAACGCTGCACAGCCTGCAGATGCTCTCGCTGCAGCTAAGAAGGCGCTGAGCGCTGCGGGCACCTTGGCCCCTGACTCGCGCGATGCGACTCCAACCCCGGTCGTCAACGGGTCAGCGCCGCCGAGCATAGCCGGGTCCGCGAGTCAAGATGTGGCGATGGCCGGCGCAAGCGAGTCTACGGCGCAAGCGCAGGTGGACGAGGAAGAGGAGCGCTCGCCCACTCCCGAGCCGACTCCGCCGCCGCCTCCTCCCTTCGTCGTCCCTGCCGCGGCCGTCTCGGCGCTAGAGGCGTTCCTCGTCGACAAGACGGGATCGCTGAACGTCGATCAGCTCGAGCAGCTGCGCGCAGCCTGCTTCGATACGATCTGGCGCGCCAAGAGCGATTGGGACCGCTCGCACGCCGTACAGGAGCTTGACGAGCTCGCACGGGAGTTCATCGAGGAGGTCGAGGCGCTCGCCGCCTGAGGCTCTCGGTTGAAGGAGGAGCAAGGAGACGTCCCCGCTTAGTCTTCACGTGTCGTTCCCGCATCTCACTGTCCGTAGCAAACATGGTCGACCCATGCGTCGTTGTACACCCGCCTCCTTCATCTCTCACGTTCTTCGCAATCCCATCGACACGCTTCAGCATCTTTGGACGGATCGTTGCAGCTACAAACAGGATCGGAAGCCTCGTTGCGTTACGGCAGGATCTACACAGCGAAGGCGGCGGTGTCGGCGGCCGGGAAGAGTAGGCGCTGCGGAACTTCGAAATCAGTCTAGCACGAGGGAGGCACCCGGAAGCTCAAGATTCCGCACCCAAATGTCATCGTCGGCCGTCGGGAAGAGCGCGTCGTCTTGTGTAGGCAGCGCATGCGGGGGTCCGCTGCATGGCACGGCTATGGATGCATCCGAGTCGATTGTTTGGCCATTCATGAGCACTTGTCCGAGCAACGGCGGCGGAGGGTTCGCGTATAAGCCCTCTTGAATAAGCTGCTGCGAGCTGACGAACGGCCAACCGACGCTCCCATCTGACGTCGCGCTCAAGACGGCATTGGGATGCTGGTACTGCGCAAGATGCGCCGAATGCGGCTGCGGCGCAGGTTGCGTCGGCCGTGGAAGAGGGGAAGCCGGCACAGGAGTTGGCGCAGCAAGCGCCGTGAGATGCCATGCGGGCGAAATGCTGCCGAGGAGATGAGTGACAAGGCGATGCATGTATCCCGACATGTCGTCCGGTGTGACGGACGCCTTTTTTGTCGAAGCCTGAATGTCTTGAAGAGCCCGGATAACGCAGTCGCGATCTAACTGGGGCATCGCTCCCATGTTCTGACGAGGATCGCGTTTGGGTCAGCAAACGGAGGGAGGCCCGGCTCCTCGGCGTCTCGACAAAAAGGGAAGATGGACAGCGGACCTTCACGAGCCATACCGTCACGACTGCGAGAGCTACCCAGGTGAGGTTGACGCAGAAGGGGACAAAGCCGGGCCGGACAAAGTCCTTTTGGAAGACTGCAGCGAGCGCCAGCGACGTATCGACGCATTCGGCAAAGGCCAGCGACAAGTCGGACGACTCCTCCAAATCGAAATACTGATTTTCGGGTGTGCCGGGCCGCTGTGCGTGCCTTGAAGCGAAGAGGAGTTTGTACTCGGCGAGGTGGAACGCGAAGTAGGCGGAGAAGAGGCGAAGCGTCGATTGCTGAGGAGGAACAAACGAGAGTGCTGCAGGACAGCGGCGATCAGCGATGCCTAGCGCAGCGGAAGCGAAAACAACGCTCACGTTGCTTGTCGAGCCACTTCTCCTTCCACCTTTTCCATCGCTGCTCGAGCCAGCGAAGGGATCGCATGTTGGCAGGATCGCCGTTCATGCCGTTCAACATGTCCGAGTACAAGCGACAGATACGGCTGAACGTGATCCACGGGGCAAGCAGCGACTCGCCAGCACAGGGCAGATGCTCGTGCTCGAGAACCCAGTCGGCAGGCTCGTTGACGCCCTCCTCGGCTATCATGCGCGGCAAAGAATGGTGGATAGCGAGATGGTAGTCGGCGATTATCAGGTCTGCCTCGAAGTAGGGCGTCAGCGCCGTCATACGTTGAGACGAGAGAGAAAGCACGCACTGAGCCAGCATCTTTCCTGGTTGAGTTGCCAGCGTGCCTTGGTCTCGTCGGGAGGGAGAGGTCGCGTCGCGCGGACATTCAAGCGCAACTCCTGCGCCATGCGAATGGCGTAGCCGACGCGCCGCCAGCTCGTTGCATCGTCCGGCTTTTTGTGGTGCGCAAGAAGGATGAGGGCTTGCACGACTTCGACCGAGCAGAAGCCAAACTCGACGGCCTGTCCAACGAGCTTGTTCCCGAGAATGCTGCACGCATTGTATGCTGCGGGACGAAGGAGCTTGGCCGTAACAGTCAAGACAGCGGTGAATAGGAGCCGTGACCGGTCGCGACACGTCGCGGCGGTGTGCAAGTGGGGATCCAGTACAGCGACGACGAGATTCAGGTGGCGGAAGTAGCTTTGGCGTGACCGCATCGTCGTAAGCGCAACCGCCCCTTAGGGCAGCAGAGAGAGAGTAATACGTACTAGTCAAAGAGCTCGTGTGCGTCCAGCTCTGACAAGATGCCGGCCTGTACGGGGTCCGGACAATCGCCATGCAAAAGGGGAGCATGGGTGCCGTCCGGGCCCAGAAGCGGAGCGGAATGCTGTCCAGGCAAGTATGCTACAGGTGCAGTATGTGGTGAGCTGGGCGATTTCGCCGGGCGTGAAGGCCAGCACGAACGCGATGAATCGCCGGTTGGGACAATGTGCGAGAATTGGATGCTGTGTCGCAGCGGCGCACTTCCATCGAGCGTGACGGCCGAGGTCGACGCGGTCGGAAGCTCCATGTGAGGTTGCAGGGCGCACGGCTCGGTGGTGAGGGGTGGCTGGGCCGTTGCGGCTGCCGAAGGCGCGGGCGACGCTGATGCAGCGGGCTTGTCGTGCTTCTTCTTCCGTCCCCTCCTGTGCCGCTGATACTCGCATATCAAGCTCTGTGTCGAGCAGCGTCTGCAGACCGCATCAGTGCCGCTCGTCAAGCACTTGCGCTGCAGACGGAGGAGGCGAGGTCAACATGCTGCAGAACCGACAAGTGACAGGGTCGTCTCCACTTTGGCAGCACGGCACGCGAGGCATGAGATCTTGCTGGGAAGCCCGATAAAGGCGGGAAATCGAGCATCCATCAGCTCGACGTCGGTACCGGTCATCAGGTATGAGAGCCGAGACGTACGCTCCCAGCTTTGAGTACCCGCTGTCGGGGCCAAACGAGCTTTCGTGAGCAGTGAGGGACTCGTCTGCGTCACCGGAAGCTGACTCGTCGTCCGCATGCGACTCTGCGAGACCGACGAGGTGGACGAGAGAGGCCATCTTGAGCAAGGGGGGCTTCGGCGGAGCACGAGACCCTTGTGTGCACTGAGCGTAGCGAGCAGACCGCCTTCTGCAGTACTGTACCCGCTCAATGTGCGGTCGCGCAGTTTCGTCGGAAGCAAGGACGGCGCTTCCGCTTCTCGTGCTCCTGATTCAATTGTCTCGCAGCTCTTGCTCGCGCCTGGGCGGCACCTCGCTCGGCTGTCTGACTCGGCCTGTGCTGCGAATGAGGCGTGCACGCTCCTGTGGAGCACCTTGGCTGCGGCCCTGCTGTTCCGTGATCGCCTCGACAAGTCGCCGCAGCCGAGGTTGCCGCATTTTCATCTTTCCTGCGCCTACTCGCCACCGAGCCTTGTCGGTTCAAGCGATTGGTTGTTCTGCTGATCGGCTATCACATTCTGCATCTAGCGGCTCCGCAACTCCTGGGTCATGGCGAGTTCCGGACGGATAGATCGGTTCTTCGCTTCCGCGCGACATGCAAGTGATGAGCTATTGGCGTGCGTAGATTCTCATGGCCATCGTATGCTGGCCATCTTGTTGCCTTTCGTCCAGCAATCAAGTGGATTCGACTTGCCGGCCGATTTTTTTGGTGGCAGGGCCGAGAACTTCGTGTTGACCTTCCGGATTCGTAGTCCCGCCCATTTCTCGCCAGCCGCCGCAAGCACCTGGAGCGCAAGCATCATTGACGACACGTCTGCCTCGTTCACTGGCTTGCTGCACTTCTTGTCTTGCACCCGCTACGTCCGACCGTTGCGTGCGCGCCAACTCCCGCAGCTTCGTGCTAGTGCGCGTCGGACTCCGAAGCCTACGGCGCAGCCTTGAGTCTCATCGCTCAACCCGCCCTTCGCCTGCCAGCCTCCCTCCACCTCGCTCCCTTGCGTACTCAACGCAAAGCCCAGCATGTCGGCTCAGTCGGACGTGAAACTGCCCATGTATCCGCAAGGTGGCGAGGACCCGCACGCCAACCAGGGCTTGCTCAACAAGGAGCGTGACGGCCAGCTTCCGACCGCCGTCAATGCAACGTCGGCGAAGCAGCCCGGATCCGCACTGCAGGACTTGAAAAAGATCTGGCCTGGTGAGCTCATTCACCTCGAAGTGCCGCCTTCCGACCACTTTTCGAGCTCTTGGCACTCGATGAACGTGATGACCGCGCATCACCCTGCACTCCGTACCCTCCGCCTTTGCGGGAGTATCACGAGGCACACATGGCGTGCAAGCTGCTACCCGGAGCTCGTCTGTCTTACCACGGTTGCTCAATGCCGTTTGGACACTGCTCACGAATCGTCGGACGGAGTTCTGGAGGTTTGACGGTGTCCTTTACGGCGCCACGCGCACATGCAACATCATGTTGAACCACAAGAACACCCCGGCGTCTCTGCTGAATGAAAACTGACCCATTTCTTTCGCCCTTTCGCTCTCCTCCCTTTCGGCTCCCTACTCCCGTCAAATGTCACACCACGCACAACAGGCTATATCATCATGGTCTGGATCGCCTTGTCGTCCAGTGTCATTCTGCAGAACGCCTACATCCTGCGAACTATGCAGTTCAACTACCCCATCGCTTTGACAACTTGGTGCGTCTCGTGCCCCGGAGCTAATCAGCGGACCGGAACGCAGGCTGATCATCTCAGTGCTTCAGGCACTTGGTCTACGCAACCATCGGCACTCGCCTACTCCGGCGATTCACCCACATGCTGGATGACCTGTCGACGATCCAGATGAGTTGGGACCGCTGGCTGAAGAACGTAAGGACTTGAACACGGTAACGTCCCTAACAAACATGGTTAGAGGCTAAGCGTCCTTTCTATGCGCAGATCGTGCCCATTGGCGCCCTCTTTTCCGGGTCGCTCATCTTTAGCAACTTTGCCTACCTTACGCTCAGTGTCTCCTTCATCCAGATGTATGCTGTTGCCCTGCACGAATAGCTTGATGATCCGCTGACGCACTCGTCACCACAGGCTCAAGGCGTTCACTTCGGTTCGCTAGGCTCGTCTTCCTGCGTGGCCGCGCACGTCGAGCTGACGCCGCTCTCCTTCGACAGGTGGCTGTGCTCGGGATGTCCGTGCTCTTCGGTCTCGAGCAGATGCAGCCACGCAAGTTCGTCATCGTCATCGCCATCTCCTGTGGTGGTAAGGATATCTTCCGTTCCCTGCGAGTGGGCCGCTCTCTCGAGCAAGCTCCCGCAATAATGCACAAGCACGACTGGCTGACATTCTGCGTGCTCAGTTGCACTCGCATCGTACGGCGAGATCGACTTTGACCTGAGCGGTTTCCTCTGCCAAGCGCTCGGAATCGCCTTCGAGGCTGCTCGCCTCGTATCCATCCAGAAGCTCCTACAAGGACTCAAGATGGGCCCGTTGACAAGTCTCTACTACGTGAGTGTAGCGACGGTCCCCATTTGTATTTCTTGTCTTCCGCTTACACGACTCGCTCGCTCGCATCGCAGTTTGCCCCGGTCTGCGCCGGCCTCAACCTCTGCCTCATTCCCTTCTTCGAGGGCTCGGCACCGTTCCAGGACGCTTTCGAGGTTGTCGGTCTGCCCATCCTGGTCGGAAACGCCACGACCGCCTTCGCTCTCAATGTCGCCGTCGTCTTCCTCATTGGCTGCGCCAGCTCGCTGGTCCTCACGCTCTCGGGCGTTATCAAGGACATCTTGCTCGTGCTCGGATCCGTCATCATCATGGGCTCCACCGTCAGCTTCTTGCAGGTGCGTCCACCGTTACGAGCGGTCCACGCGCTTCAGAAGAGCCTTATTGACGTGAGACTCGCAGGCGGTCGGCTATGGGATTGCTCTGTTCGGACTGGTCGTCTTCAAGACGCCTAAGGATATCGTGGACAAGTACCTAATCCAGATCCGTGGTGCACTCGGTCGGTAGGCAAAGTCGGCGAGTCTGGGACCCCGGTAGTCCACGATCTGCCCAGATGCCAGCTCAGGATGGTGACGGTGACGGAGCCTGGCTCGCAGGAGGAAGGTGCGAGTGGTGCGCGGCGATAGATACCTTTACCCCTCCCTTTGCATTCCCCGCTTCTTCGCTATTAGCATTGCTTCCCTCTCTTGACATTTTACGCAATGACACGACTGCAGAATTGACTTCGTGCATGCGCTGTCGAGCGCGGCGAGGGAGGCGCACAGCCTGGTATCGGGGCGAAGAGAGAGAACGCAACGAGGGGAAGCGCAGGCGAGTCGATCAGCAGCA
Organism: Rhodotorula paludigena; assembly: GCF_050403205.1. Taxonomy (NCBI): domain Eukaryota; kingdom Fungi; phylum Basidiomycota; class Microbotryomycetes; order Sporidiobolales; family Sporidiobolaceae; genus Rhodotorula; species Rhodotorula paludigena. The sequence continues at coordinate 818,742 of NW_027481456.1, read as the reverse complement.
CAGAGGCGCGTAGATATCGGTTGCAAGGCTGTGCAAAGGCGTGCAGTGCTTCGATTGTGTGCGCAGAAGTGGCGAAGGCAAGGCGAAGGTGCGATGCGAATGTCAATTTCGGCGCGACTTGGCGCGTGCGAAGACCGCGACGCGTCGTCTGTTGACCCCGCCGCGACCCGCTTGCGCCTCGACGACGAGCTCGCGAGAGCCGTGCAAGGCTCGGGACTCTCGCTCTTGACCTGCAGCGCCTTTCCGTCGCCTCCAACGAGCGCTCCATCGTCCGTCCGCCTTTGGTCCTCATCGGTCGGCAACACGGCTATGGCGTCCCTCGCGGCCCAGGAGCTCTGGCTCAAGGCCTTTGACGGCGACACGGTGAGCCTGACCAGCACTGACTCGCTCTCCACGCATGCCCGTGTGTCTGCCTTTGTGCCGGACTGACCCTCCCGTGGTCGGGTTCACTACCCGCAGACGGACCCCGACGCTCTCGCATGCCAGGACGAGCTCGAGGTGCACCTCAAGCGCTATCCGGACGATACCAACTTTGTCGCGACCCGCATGCCTGGCACGGGCTACGGGTGAGTCCTTGTTTCCTCCCGCTCGAGCCTCGTGTTCTGCTTCCCGCCGAAAGAAAGCTGACTTTACGGGTCCGTTGCGCGCAGCTCTATCGTGTGCATGGAGGATGACTGCTTCAAGGAGATCAATCTCGAGCCCAACCCGTACCACCAGGACGGCGGCGTGAAGCGCGGCTTCGGCTGGCTCGAGAGGTACTGGGTGCGTTCACATCCTCGTGTAACGCCTCAAGACCATTACGTTGACATCTCGATGGCGTACACAGGACCACATCGAGAAGGACGCGGCGCACAAGCCCTCGCGCGATGCTCGCATCGCCAAGGTCAGGGTGAGCCTGCGCCCTTCGCTCGTTCGACTAATCGAGACCTCGCTGACGCTGCCGATACTCTGACAGCTCATCAAGTCGGAAGCCCCGCCGCCTTCTTGGGTAAGGCTCTTCAGCTCGCGCGTTCGCTACTCTACCAGGCTTCCTGCTCACCAGGCTGTGCTCACAGACTCCCAAGGCCAAGACCCCTCGTACAGGCTCGCAGCCGTCGAGTGCCACATCCAGCGACGCCGAGGGCTTGCGTGATCGCCTCGGGCAGGTCAAGAAGCGCGCCGGTCAGCCCTACTCGCCTCTTGCGTCCGGCTCGGGGCTGCAGGCGAACGGCGCGAGCGCGGCTCTCGTCCCGAGGAAACGCGTCTCGGAGGACGTCAAGCCTCGCAAGGCGCTTCCGGGCATTTTCAGCGACGATGGCGACGAGCCGGTGCAGGACAAGAAGCCGAAGCTCTACGATGCTCGCGCGTGCACTGCGGCGACGGGCGTTCTCGCCGACCGCCCGAACGACGCCCAGCTCAGAAGCCCTGCTCAGCTGACGCCCGCCGAGCGCTCGTACTCCCTCAAACTCAAACGCCAGATGGAGCAGTGGGAGAGTGTCATCGCCGACCTGCACGCTCAGCCCCTCCCGCGCACCCCTGACTGGTACAAGTCGTTCGATCAGGCGAACGCGGGTCTGCTCGCCGTCAAGACGCCGTACGAGGCGCTGAAGAAGCGCGGCGATGCTGCTCCTCCCGGTCTCGCTGGCGCCATCGGCACGCCCAAGCCTAAGCCGCAGGCCCCAAGACCGCAGCTCAAGCCCGCCGTTGCGACGCCCAACAATGCGACTGGCGCCGCCGCAACGTCTGCTGCACTCACGAAGAACGGCTTCACGTGCTCGGCGACTGCGCCTCCTGCCGTCAGGCAGCATTTCAAGGACTACCCGCAGTCTGCCTCCATCGCGTTCCCGGACTGGGTCAAGCTCGACGTCGGTGCGGCTGCTGGCCCATCTGGTGCCGGTGGCGTTGCGTTCCCTGAACTCGCTGGCAAAGGCGACTTGACGGGTGCCACGCTCGACGCCCTCTCGACTTTCAACACGGCCGCGCGCGCTGGCGCCGACGATGGTAGCGATGACGAGGACCGCATGTGGGGGCAGCTCGCGCCCCTGCGCACCGAGGACTTTGACCACTTCGTCAAAAAGGCGATTGAGGGCGAGGGCTTCGAGGGCAACCTCAACGTACTGAACGCGGCCCAGAACATCGGCTTGACCAACATCACGGACAAGGTGCCGCACATGACCGTCAAGCTCCTCCCGCATCAGGTACGTGTTCTTCTCGTCGGCCGCCGAACGGAGAGAACGATGCGACATCTGGCCAAACTCGGCCCTCGACTCACCCGCCTTCTTCCGTCCCTTCGCAGATCATCGCGTGCGCGTGGACTAAGGAGCAGGAGGCTGGCAAGAACTACGGCGGCATCCTCGGCGACGAGATGGTGCGTCCTGCGTCGACCTTCTCAACTCGCGACTTTCGCTCATTCCTCGCGTAACACAGGGTCTCGGCAAGACGATTGAGGCCATCGCTACGTGCATGCTCAACGAATCGCGCGACCCGGAGGAGAAGACGACGCTCGTCGTCGCGCCGCTCGCCCTCCTCGAGCAGTGGCGCAGCGAGCTCGAGGAAAAGGTCGAGCCCGGCTACCTCTCGGTCCTCACCTATCACGGTGCGCACCACAAAAGAGACTCTGGTGCTGTCCGTGGCTGACGCCACCGCGCTGCACAGGTCCGGACCGCAGGAAATACAAGCTCAAGCACCTGAAGCGCTACGACTTCGTCCTCACGACCTACGCGACGCTCATCGCCGACTACGACGACGACGAGATGATGGAGAAGAAGGCCAAGAAGATGGCGAAGAAGAACAACGAGGCCGATGCGTGGGAGGAATACGTCGAGACCAAGGAGCCCGGCCCGCTGTTCCAGATGAGCTTCTACCGCGTCATTCTCGACGAGGCCCGTACGCAGCCTTCTCTCACTACTGTGCAGATAAGCGCGAGCAGCGGCTGACGTCTTGATCGCCCCAGAGAACATCCGCAACCGCGCGACCAAGATCTCGCGTGCTGTGACCCGCATCGACTCGCTCTTTCGCTGGGCGCTCACGGGCACCCCCGTCACGAACTCCCTGAGCGACCTATTCGGTATCCTCAGGTATCTGCAGTTGAAGCCGTGCGCTCGCAATGTTTGGCGAGGGGGCGAAACTATGCTGATCTTCCGGCCGCAGGTGGTATGACTGGAGCTACTATCGCGAGCAAGGTTCTTCCTCCTTCAGCATCGTCGTGCTGTAGGCTCTGTGCTGAACCTCTTTGCATGCAGTCGTCAGGTTCGAGAAGCGGAACCCCGATATCGCTGGACGCAAGGCGCAGGCCATCCTCCGCAGCGTGCGTTTACAGGTTCCCGCTTCGCTCGCGCTCTTGCCTCACCGCTCACGTGTTACATCTCCTACAGTGCATGCTGCGCCGCAAGAAGGACTCGAAGCTCGACGGGAAGGAGCTCATCTCGCTCCCGCCCAAGAAGATCGCGCTGCACGAGCTGACCTTCTCCGAGGAGGAGCGCGAGATCTGTGAATCTGCTATTCGCTTCTCTTCTGTGCGTGGTCGCTGTTCTGACCGCTTCAACCGTTGCCAGACACGTTCGTCGAGACCAAGGCGCAGGCCAAGTTCAGTGCGTCTTGTTCTTCCGCTCGCTGGCAGTACGGACCTGCTCACACTCCTGACTGCGCGTAGACAAGTTCCTGAAGGCCGGGACCGTCATGAAGAAGTGTGTAGACTTCACTGCGGCCTCCCTACTCGCGCACCTCGCTGACTTCGTGCTTCTGCAGCTACGCCCACGTGAGCCCTCACGACAGGAGACATGGCTTCCGCTAATTCACTCTGACCGTCTGCATACGTGCAGGTTCTCGTCCTGCTCCTGCGCCTTAGGCAGGTGTGCTTTCACCCGTCGCTCATCGCCGACAGTAAGCCTTCATTCCGCATTTGCTCGCTATCAAGCGACTGCTGCTTACCATCACCTCCCAATAACAGCGGAAGAGACGCTCGCGCGCAAGGAGGAGGCGAAGGGCAAGCTCAAGGACGAGCTCGCACGTGCCAAGAAGGACGTCGGCGCGGACTTCGTCAAGAAGATCCGCAAGGCGCGCCTCGACGCTGCCGTCGAGCGCTGCCAGGCCGAGCGCAAAGGCGACGACGCCAGTGCCATTGATGAGTGCTCGATTTGCATGGGTGCGTGGTCTCTCGGACATACAAGCCAGAGCAAGGGTTGACGATCAATCGGTGCAGAGGACTACAACAACACCGATGGCGGCGGCTCGGTCGTGCGTTGCACGCACATGTTCTGCTCGGCCTGCATCGTCGACGTGCTCAATGCACCGTTGGCGGCGGACCACGATGAGGAGGGCGCCGACAAGAAGTGCAAGGCGGATGAGCGCCCGTGCCCTATGTTCGCCCACCGCTGTCCTTTCCCGGTCCGCACAAGAGACTGAACTTGATGCTCCGCCAACAGCTGCCGCCAGCCGTTCGGCACGAAGGACGTAAGGCTAGCACCCTCTGCTTCGCGACGAGCAGAACTGACCCTCTTTGCCATCGCAGCTGTTCCCGCTGAACGCCTTCGAGCCGACTGACGAGGAGATCTGCACGGCCACCGGCCTCGACATCGACATGGACGAGGACGACGACGACGACACGCTCGGCGGGTTCATCGTTGCGGACGATGAGGACGACGACGCGTTTGCGAACTCGGTCAAGAAGAGGAAGCCCAAGCAGCCGAACCGCGCCATCGTCCAGGACTCGGACGACGAGCAGAGCGAGGCCGAGGAGGAGCCCGCACCTTCCAAGAAGGACAAGGGCAAGGGCAAGAAGAAGGAGAAGACGGCACTCGAGCTCGACTGGATGGCCAAGGTGCGTCTGTACCTTCCGTTTCGTTCAAAGCATCGCTGACACGCGATGCGTAAACACAGCAAGAGCCCAGCACCAAGATGATCTGGGCACTCACCGAGATCGAGCGCTCGTTCAAGGAGACCCCCGACGACAAGATCATCGTCATTAGCTCGTTCACGTCGGCTCTCGAGCTCTTTGACCGCTATCTCGCGACGAAGGGCATCCGCACGACGCGCTATCAGGGCGACATGAAGATTTCGGAGCGCGAAGACTCGATCCGCGTCCTCAAGAAGTCGAAGAAGTGCAAGGTCATGCTTCGTGCGTTATGTCTGCGAACTATCGACAGCCACCCCATGCTGAAGCAGTGTCATCCACGCAGTCTCGCTCAAGTGCGGCGGAGTCGGCCTGTGAGCCACTTTCTCGATGCTCGCTCTGACCATGACTTGCTGACGTTCGAGGCCCATAGCACGCTCACGCGGGCCAACCGTGTGATCTCTCTCGATCTTGCCTGGAGCAACGCCGTCGAGAGCCAGGCCTTCGACCGCGTGCACCGTGCGTCATGTCCGATCCTTTCTGTGCCCCGTACCAGCTGACCCTCCCGCTTTCGCAGGCATCGGCCAGGAGAAGGACGTCTTCGTCCACCGACTCACGATTGAGAACACGGTTGAACAACGCATCCTCGAGATGCAGAAGAAGAAGCAGGACCTTTCCGACGCCGCGACGGGCGAGGGCGCGGGCATGAGTGCGTCCCTAAATCCGATGCACGCGCTTTCAATGCCTGATCCTTACTGACTCGTTCCACGACAGAGATGGGCAAGCTCACCGTTGCCGATCTTGCGGGCCTCTTCGGCCTCAACGTGCGCGGCCAGAGGATCTAGGTGAGAGGGTGCGAGGAGGGATGTGCCGCTTTGCTTTCGTGCCCGCCTGTTGTGTCGTGCCTTTCCTGCAGTCACTTTCGTTCTCGTTGTAACGTACCTCAGCTGTGACCTACTCTCGCTCATGGTATGTTCGCCGAGGCAACCTAGAAGAGATGCGATGCTTCCGCGTCTCCTTCCTAGCTTCTGCACGCCGTCCGCGCGCCCCGCCTAGCAGAGGGCTATCGGTGCAGCTCACAGCGAGATGCTCGACTCGCTCAGCTGTACCTGAGAATACTCGTCCCGACCGAGATATCCGCGGCTGCGAGGCATCGTCCTTTCATTTCCTTGCAGCCGCAACCTCGCAGCCCGACTCGCAGGTCGAGCCTGATCGAGAGTTCTCAAGCCTATGCTTGCATCCCTCGGGCGCTCTCGTCTCTGCCACCCGCTCCGTGCTCCGTCCCCCACTTCTCGCCCGCCCGCCCTTGCCGCCTTTCTCAGCGCTGCGCGAATGTCGGGCTTTGCCCGTCTGGTCCGCTTCCAGCCTCGAGGCTCCGCAGAGGTGCTGATCGGCGAGCCGACGGACCGTCAGCAGGACGTCGGCCTCGCAACCCGCGCGGGCGAAGCGGTCGAGGTCGAGGTGTTCTCAGGGTCGTCGGTGCTATCTCCCGGCGAACCAACAGGCGAGAAGAAGCTCGTCGACCGGCTGCTGAGCCCGCTCGTCCAGAGGGAGGTTGGCACGATCCGCTGCATCGGGCTGAATGTGCGCCGTACCTCTCTCCCTGCGTGGACGACTTGCTGATCGGTCCCCTCCTCCTTTGCAGTACGCTCGCCATGCCAAAGAAGTCAACATGCCGTTGCCAGACGTCCCCGTCCTCTTCATGAAGGCGCAAACCGCGCTGGGCGACCCCTTTCCCGCACCGACCACCATTCCGCGGGCCTTTGTCAAGGACAACGCGGCAGACTACGAAGCCGAGCTCGCCGTCGTCATCGGCAAGGAAGGGTGCAAGAACGTGACTGAGGACGAGGCGCTCGACTATGTTCTCGGGTACGCCCGTCTTCATCCATCTCCTCCTTCCGCTATTCCTGACCTGGGCTCCTGGCCAGCTACACCGCCGCAAACGACGTCTCGTCCCGCCTGGCGCAGTTTGCCCAGTCCCAGTGGAGCTACAGCAAGTCGTTTGACGGCGCGTGTCCAATCGGACCCGCGCTCGTGCACAAGGACCAGGTCCGGAGCATCGCCGACATGCAGATCCGCGGCGCGCTCAACGGCAAAACAGTGCAGGACAGCGGACTCGAGTGAGTGCCGCTCGCCACGCCGACGATTACGGGCGCGAGGTGCTGACGATACGCGGTGTCGCAGCGACCTTATCTTCTCGGTTCCCAAGATTGTCTCGTTCCTCTCGCAAGGCACGACACTCCCGCCCGGCACCGTCATATTGACCGGGTGCGCCTTGTTCGTGTCTTGCCTGAAGCCTTTTGCTGATATGGGTTGGTGCAGGACACCCGCAGGCGTCGGGTGGTCCGCGCAGCCGCGTCGCTTGCTCAAGGACGGCGACGAGTTCAGTGTCTACGTCTCGCACGGCGTCGGGACGCTCGTCAACGAGATTGTCGAGGAAAAGTAGCCTCCGAGGCGCCGGCAATGGACGCGCGAAACCCTGAAGCGCTTCCGACACGACGTGCGGGCAGGTCTAATCACAGTGTTGCAAGGGAAGAGGGAGGGTATACGGCAGGGCGCAAGAAGAAGAGGAGCGGGCAGAGCACGAGGAAGCGAATCGAGGCATCTCAGGGGAGGGGAGAGAGAAAGAGAGGAGAACGTTCATGTGTGTGGAAGTGCGTGCAATGAGAGAGTGTGACTCGTGAAAGAAACATGGGGAGCTAGTGTCTGTAAGAGAGGGGTGAACCAGCGAGCGCTGGCCAGCTCGCAGGTGCAAGGATGGGAGGGATCCTCTGTGCGCGCGCCTTTACTTCTTGGTGAGCTTGGCGCCGCCGCCCTCCTTCCTCGCGACGCTCTTGACCTTCTTGCGGAAGAAGCCGTCGCCGTCCCAGTTCTCGAAGAGCTCGACGATGACCTCGCCCATCATCTTGCTCGGGAGCTCGACGACAAAGTGGAACGCGATGGCGAGCGCGACGACGATGCCAAAGAGGGCGACCCACGTCGTGCCGAGCACGCTCGACGCCGAGCTGCCGTTGTTGTGCATCGAGAGGGCAATGTCGGGCACGATGGTGAACGTGATGGCCGGCGCGAGGAGGACGATGCCCGGCGCGAGCTTGCCGAGCGTGCGCATGACGACGTTGCCGAAGACGGTCTGCGCGACGCCCGACGTCTCGATGCAGAGAAGCCAGCAGAAGGCGAAGAGGGCGTCGCAGAACGTGAGCTCGGGGTGGTCCGTCACGTTGATCGTCTGAAGGCCGTCGTTGACGTGGTCGCGCAGGGGCGGCACCCACTGGAAGACGAGCGCGACGACGATGAGGACCGCGTGGAGGCTGAGGCGCTTCCAGGCGGGCCACTTGGTGCGGATGCGGTGGAGGTGGCCGTGCGCATGCATGTCGGCGATGACGAGGCCGAGGATGGCGGCAAAGAAGAAGTTGTACGTCGTCCAGCTGAAGAAGGCGATGAGCGCGTACACCCAGTAGCGGTTCGACGAGAGGTTGCCGAGCATGAGGTGCACCGTGTAGACGGCGTACGACGACTGGAAGAACCACGGGTTCGTCCATAGGTTGCCCGCGAACGTCTGGCCGGCGATCGTCTGCGTCTCGTACACGGTGAACTGCAGGACGAGCATCAATCTACTGGCTCGAGGGTGAGCGAGAGTATGTAGGTGCGCACCAGGTTGAAGACGAGCGTGGCGTAGCCGGCGAAGTTGGAGATGAGGCCCCAGTACGGCTCGTCCATGCCGACATTGTTGCAGTTGTGCGTGTTGGCGTTGTTGGCGAGACCCCACTGCAGGCCGACGACAACAAGGACGGGGAGGAGGAAGCGGAACGGGCGGACGAGCATGGCGCGCGTCAGGCGGGCCCACGAGATGAGGGCCGTGTTGGGCTTGTTCGGGCCCGCGCCGGGCGCGTTCGGCGAGGGGACGTCCCACAGCGGCGTGATGAGCGAGCGGCCGAGGAGCATGAGGAGGAAGGTCCAGCCGAGACCGGTCGAGCTGCGGGACGTTGGGTTGTTCAGCCTCGATCGCTATGATAGCCAGCGCGGGATGAACGGGAAACGCACCGAACGATGTAGAGCGGCGAGTCGCGCTGGATGGCCGAGTAGTCGTTCTCGGAGATGGTGGCATCAAAGAAGGTGCCGTTGAGGACGACCCACGCGGCGATGAACTTGAGGCCGTCGAGGTAGCCCAGGCGGGGGAGCTTGACGTGGCGCTCGTCCTTGCCGCTGTCGGCGAGACTGGCGCCGCTCAACATGCGGTAAAGCGCCTTGAGGCCAGTTGGCTTGGGCCCGCGGCGGTACGGCGCGCTGTTGCCGGACGACGAGCTCGTGGTCGGGGCGATGTACTCGCCGAGCTGGTCGGCGCCGCCGAGGCGGAGCTTCTCGTCGTGGCCCTTCTCGCCACCGCTCGAGTTGAGCACCTCGGAGCCGGCGAGGGTCGGGCTCGACTCCATGTACATGGCGTTGGAGAGCGGGTGCGCCTGGTGACCGGGGGGGAAGCGCGAGTTGGGCGAGGCCGGGCCGCGGATGGCGGCGGCCGGGTTGAGGGGCGAGGGGGTCTGGAGGCTGGTGCTCGAGCCCATGGTCGACTGGTAGCGCGGGAGGGACGGGGTCGAGGCGTAGTTGACATAGGGCATCTGGAGGGCGGCGGGGTCGTGCTGGTCGAGCGAGCCCTGGCTCGAGTTGGCGGACGCGCCCTGGCGGAAGGGGCGGGGCGCACCGCCGAGGTCGCCGTGGCCCTGGCCGTCGAGCGGCGGCGGGTACGGGTGCGCGAGGTGCGGGTCGGTGTGCGGCGGGGCGTAGCTCATGGCGGGCAGCGGCGCAGACGCGTCGGGGGGCGGGGTGGGTCGGGTGCTGCACGGGCTCGTGGTCAGTTCTGTGCTCGCTGCAGCCCTCCCGGCGTGCGCGCGGGTGCGGGCGAGGCGAGGTGCGCGCACCTTGGCCTGCGCGTCGAGAACGAGGCGGATCGAGCGACGGCGAGGGCGCTGGGCGGGGCGCGAGGGGCAGGAGCAGGCAGCGAGGGCGCAGGGACACTCTCTCGCGAGTCGATCTCGCTCGCTCGGGGCAGCAGACGCGGGCGAAGGCACTCAGCACCGAGCCCGTCGAGCGCGCGCTCCCCGTCGAGCAAACTTGTCTCGCCTTTACTGACGCACTCGGACTGCCAGACACGCACGCACGGGGTATCGCAATGCATCACACGCACGATGGGGTATCTCGACTCGACTCGACTCGCCTCGCCTCGCCTCGCCTCGCCCTCGCTCACATCACCCTGCACCCGTTGGCTCCGCCCCCTCCTCCCGCTCCAGGTCCGCCCTGGCTCCCACGCGTCTCTCCTGCTCGTCGTGCAGTCATCGCAACCCGCGCCGTCTGTCGAGGCAGCCGAGGGAAAAGAGTCAGGTCTCGGAAAGAACCGTGAAAGGCATGCTTTCGAGTCGGCGCACCTCGTCAAACGCCTCCTGAACGCCCCGATTATGCAGTGCAGAGCACTCTGAAGATGTGGCGAGAGTCAGTGAGAGCGGCCAAAGTCAACAATCGGAGCGGCCGTACCGAGATAGCGGGATGCTCGTATCCGTCGGGCGACGTCGAGACCCTGCATGGTGCGAACGGATTCTACCAGCGTCAGTCGCCTCGTCACAGGCACAAGAAGCAGAATCCGCCGCAGATCTGGTCAAGGCGCAGCACGCACCTGCTCGTACTCGACGGGCACCTCTCCGTACTGCGCGAGCCGATCTCGCAGGACGGGGTCGGCGCGCAGGTCGCACTTGAGCGCAACGAGCGCGACCTTGACGCCCGGGCAATGCTGGTGGATCTCTTCGATCCACTGGGTGGGTGAGAAGCGGGGCCGTGGTGGGAGAGAGGGACGTCGGGTTCAGGGAAACGGATACCAAAGTCAGTCGCGAAGATCGCATCGTCGCTGCTAGACCGAGGACAAGCATGGAGGACAAGCTGCGCACCTTTGCTTCGACGTTCTCGAGCGACGTCGGCTGGTCGACCTGTCCTCATGACGAGCAAAGTCAGATATCTTCGACGAGCGGAGCCAGTTCAAGCGCCCCGAGCGCAGACTCGTCCGCGTCTTGACGCTGCGAATGCAATCATGAACGTACCGAAAAGCACAGCAGAACGACGTCGACGTCCGTGTAGGACAGCACGCGCAGCCGGTCAAAGTCTTCCTGCCCCGCCGTGTCCCACAGCGCTAGCTCTATCCGCGTTCCATCGACGTCTGCAAATTTGGCGCGATTGCTCAGGTGGGAGACTAGCCAAGCGGCGGATATGGTTGACTTCAACGAATCTGACATACCGACTTCAGCGACGTGATTCTCAAACACCGTCGGCTCGTACTCCTACGCGCACAAGCAGCACGTTCGGGAATCAAAGCTAGTCAACACCCGGCTGAGAGCAACGAAAGACGGGACGGCGGCGGCCTTCGCACCTGTGGAAACTCGCCGCGCACATACACGTTGAGCATGCTCGTCTTGCCGCATGCACCGTCTCCGACAACGACGACCTGTTTTCAAAGGTCTCTGTCAGCTGGTTCTTTGGCCTTCCGCACCACCGAGAGCGAGGACCAACCTTGCGGCTCAGCTGGGAACGAGGTCGCGCGACACGAGATCAGCGAAATCGGTTCCGACGAGGGGCGCAGGCAGCTTCAAGGACTCACTGGTCGTGGTGGTGCCTTTCCATCTACTCCTCCGTGCCCGTTCGAGTGGTCACCGCCTGCGAGAGAAGGCAGTCCGCAGAGAGGCATCGTCGCCCGAGCAAGGTCGCAATGCTTCGCCGTGCTGGTCTGAGGCCCTCCAGGTGTAACTCAAGGCTCCTGGGAGCGCAACAAGCGAGGAGCGAGTGTGGTTCTGGCGAGACCTGCTTCACGGTTCGGGTTGTCGCCCCACCTTGGACCCGCTCGTCCTCGCGCTCGAGCTCTGTCGGACGAGCGAGTGGGCCGAGCAGCCCACGGAGATGCCCTACGTCGACTCGCACGGCCGCGTCCACGCTTCTCCGCCGCTCTTGCAGCGCCTTCTCCTCGCGCTCCGCTCGCTCTACCTCGCCGTCGCCCTCTTCCTGTCGACCCTGTTCTCCGTGCGCCGAGCTTCTGAGCCTAGCTGAGCGAGGCTGACGTCCCCACCTGGCAGCCGAACTCGACCCGCCGCTTGCCACCATCTTCATCACTCCGAGACGCAGATCGGCGGCGACGCGACCAGCGAGGGCCAGGCAGTGGCGGTCGAGGGTCCCGTATCGGTGGCACTAGCTCAGGTGAACTTTCGGCTACCCCAGGCATCTACACAAGAGCGCTGACACCACTCTGGCTTGGTCGCCTCCCCCACTTCCCTCCCGACCCTCGTCAACCCGCAGGTCCTTCGGTCGTCTTCAACCCGAGGGGCGGAGGATGTGGTCCCTGTGGTGGGGTGCAGATGTAGCCTCTCAGACTTGCTTCATTGCAACCTTGTTGTCGTTTTACCCCGCCTTCGAGCCTGCGTCCATCAGACCAGGTCGCTGTATGCTTGCTGGACAGAAATACAAGACCCACCTAATCCTGCCGTCTTTGGCCACAACCCTGCTCAACAGTCTACGCGGAATGTGGCGCCATGAGCTGATGCAAATGACCAGACGCATTTGGGCAATACGTACGAAGCGTTGGCACGCGCTATGCACTACAAACTGAATGAGAGGGAACAATCTCGTGTCGCAAAGGCACAGTGGTCCAGCAGGCCACTCTTGCAGGCTGTTTCGGGTAGCTTTGTCTAGCCGCAGCTGGGATCAATTCTCCTTCTCCTTCCCCCATTTGTCGGCAAAGCTGTCATCAAGTCCACGCGCCTGCTCTACCCCATCCAGCTCATATGCTACGGTCTCCACCACAAGACCTCCTCAAACTTTGGCCCGGTCGACGCGCTCAAGTTGCTTGTCCAGCGCAAGTGCCTGTCAAAGGCAGACCTGACCAACACTGGCTATGCCTTCATCCAGTACACTCAGTCAGCAAATACAGCAGCTCATGCCAATGACCATCAAAGAGCTTGCTGCTGCGGCAAAGTATGTCCCGCGGCGCTTTCCTTTGCTCCTTGCTCACCAGACCTTGCCAGTGACTGGCCCAGGTTCAGGCTAAATCCAAGCACAAGCAGCTCCCCTCCACCAAGCTTGCGCTTGCCAAGGTGTTTAAGGAGCAAGCGGCCATGGTGCGCACTCTGCCTTCCGCCGTTGCGTTGTCTGTTCTGACACTTTCCGCTCGCAGGAGGGTGAGGATTACAACAACTGGATTGAAGAGGTCTGCACGGACGGTTTTTTGAACAGCTCCAGTGGTGAAGGCGGCCGCTATGGGTGGTTGGCTGTCTTCTTTGGTGTGTCCTGGTCCCCAATCCCACTGTTCCGACCCTTCCTGGAAGCTTGTGGCGCTGACAGCGGCTGCCTGGGCAGCTCACAAATTTGGCCTCAAGACCAGCTACTTCTCCGAGGTTGCCCTCTCGCACGCAATGGTCGGATTCAAGACCTTTTTGTCGGCCCGCAAGGACCCCCACTGCCCCATGCCCGGTTCCGTCGAGTTTGGCCTTACCTTCACCAAGGCTGCTCAGGTGCGCCTTGACGCAGTTGATCGTTGTTACAGAATTGGGCGCTGATTGTGCTGCCCAATTTGCCAGGACGCCGGCTTCACGCCCGAGGAAGCCGTTGCGGTGCTCACCGGCAACGCCAAGGCTTCGCAACTCTGGCGCTTCATCTGTGTGCCAGGTCTCTCTAGCGGCTGTTGCTTAGTCATTGACGCTTGAGTTTGTCACCGCCCAGGGCGCAACTTCTCGCTTGACGGGTTGTACGAGAAGGCGTGGCCGACGTTCCAGCGCAAGATCGCCTGCTACTTCAACCCCGTCTTCTCCAGCCATGGCCAGCGCTGCCAGCGCTGCCAGCGCTGGACAGGCAGTGTGGAAGAGGCGCTTCAGCGGTGCGCGTACTCAGACGCGCGACTCGATGAGGATGCCAGGACTGACGTCCTATCACAGCATCCTCGTCTCGGTCCACAAGTCTGGCATTGAGGAGATCAAGCCCCTCATGCTGGCAACCATGTTCTACGCGGCCAAGCCCGAGCACTTCCGCACGGTTGTCCAGATCGCGTGGAGGCTGCACAAGTACCACGGGTAACACGCCGTCGTTCTCCTCAAGGTGCGTGCGCTGTTCTCTGCTGCGGCTGCATTGACTGGCGCTGATTTCACAGCTCAACATCCCCCTCAGCCACATGCTTGCTCCGCGCGACGTCAAGACGCTCAAGGCGCTGGGCGTCAACGACGACACGACGCCTTCGCGCGCGCGCAAGCTCCTCTGCAAGAAGAGCGAGGCAATCTTCGACAAGGACGAAAGCAAGGAGGGCAAGGACAACGCCGCAGAGGACGAGGATGACGCGAGCGAGGAGGGCGATGATGGAGAAGAGGAGGACGATCCCATGGCGGACGCGGACGACGATGACAACAAGGTCAAGGACGTCAACTCAGATGATGAGCTTGAGGTTGTCCAGTCAGGCGACAACAAGATCAAGGTCGTCGAGTCGGACGACAAGCACGGCGTCTTCTCGCCTTTGCCCAAGGTCACTTTGACCAACCACCCTCACCACGCTGATGACAAGCCGGAGTGGGCTGCAGGACTGCCCGTGGCCGCTTCACACTTGTTGTACAAATACAAGTCTGACAAGGATCACAACAATGCGCCGCGCTATTGCCCCGGTGCCACTCGCGGTTTTTGCGCGGTTGTGCCGCCCGACTTGGACAACAAGGACTTGCAGTACGAGGGCAAGAAACGCTCAGAGGGTGGCGTCATCGACCTGACCCTCAAAGACGACAAAGTTAATGTCATTGACCCTTACGGGGTTGTATTGATTCCGCTGCATTATGCCTACGTACCTTCGCTTTGCCGCTTTGTCCGCCGCCTGCGCTGCCTCAACGCCTGCCACGTCTGTCACCAGAATGTCCTCTGAACATGAAACAAGGTCTGGTTCAAATGACACCTCAAAGCGAGAGCGGCAGAGTCGTACACGTTCCTCTCTTCACAAGGCTCTCACTTTTGTGAAGCCCTTGTCAAGGCTCTCACTTTTGTGAAGCCCTTGTTTACCCTGAACTTCTCTGGCATGCTCAGTGGCTCCGTCAATGAGAAAGCAGGTACACATGGAAGCGACTTAGATCTCATGCAGAGTGCCTGAACTACTTCTTCCCAGCGTCCCTCTTCGCCTGATGCATCTTGAGCGCCCCCTGCAGCGCGGCAAACCTGCCGGCCGGCTTGCGCGAGTCCTCCGTCGCCAAATTGCTGCAACCAGCCACGCTGTTGAGTCGCTTGAATGCGGACGACAATGGGGAAAGTGCAGCAGGGACCACCTTTGGCTTCGTCTTCCTCGAGCGGTTGCTCGGCTGCGTCTCGCCCGCCGTCTTGCCGCTGCAGCTGCCACAGCTGACCGCGCGGTCGGTTGTCGCACTTCTTGAGACAACCGCCCTGATCGGGGAGGCGCCATTGCCCGAGACGTTGTGGTCATTGTCGTCGCTGGAGAGGACCATGACGGCAATGGAGCCGGCAGATGTTCACACGGCAGCCGGAGTAGAATCTGAGGTTGTGGCGGTCGAAGTTGAGGCGGAGGTGGCGACAGTCGAAGTGGAAGCGACCGAAATCGAGGCGGTCAAAGTCGAAGCGGCCGAAGTCGGAGTGGTGGTGGTCCATGCCGCGTGACGAGCACAAACTGCTCGGTCTGCCGCTGCAATCTGCGCTGCGAGCTCCGTGGCAGTGGCAGTAGCAGCGGCGTTGCGCTCTCGCTCCTCCTGCCTGACAGCAAGGTGTCGCTGAACCATCTCGGCGTGCGTCTCCTTCAGATTCCTCTTCTGAGGCGGCGCAGTGACGAGCAACGTAATGAGCGTCTGAGCCATGGCGCGCTTGCGTTGCTCCGCGTGGGGGAGGACGTTCACCGGGAACGACCCGCCGAAAGCTGCGACTGGAAGGGGGTTGCGCCCGTGCTCAAGGTGCGCGAGGATTGATGCCCGCTCGCCGCGCAGGAGCTTGGCAATGTGCAATATCTTCTGCCTTGGGTTGGTGCAAATGGCGAGGAGAGCAGAGGCGTACCGCTCCGGGTCTCGGCGCGTGTCGTTCGCTTGCGGCACGCGCTCCTACCGGAGGCGAGGAGCGAGTGAGCGGATCCCAAACAGGGAGATGAATGATAAACGCACGTCCGGGTGCCCGTTGTAGTAGATGACCGTCTTGTCTTGCAGCTCTGGCCGCTCAGCCGGCGAGATGCTGGTCGTGCCGCTTCCACGGTCAAGCAGGTTGATGTTGAGCCCCTGCCTGCTCGCTCCGGGCTTGCGCACAGTTGCTTGAAAGAGGTGGTGGAAGATGGCTTTGGCCGGGAGATGAGCAAGGGTGGGGTTTTTGGCGGGAGCTGGAAGATGATGCAGTTCCTCGCACTTTTCATTGAAACGTGCTCTGTTGCCCCAAGCAGAGAAGGTCAACCTCATGGACTGCGCCTCTTGAGAAGCAAATGTTGGCCCACAATCGAGGCAAGCGCGGCATCCGCGGCGGCGCAAGTGCGGTGCGTTGCCCAGCAGAGCGCAAGCAAGGAGTGTCAAAAGCGGCAACTTGACCATCCCAATTGTCAGAGCTAGAGCCTGCTGTGGAAAAATGGTCAGGGAGAAGCATCTGTGGCTTTCGGAAGTCAAGTCGGATGAAACGGCGCTCACAAATGGGGCTGCCCCGCCAGACGCGATGCCGCTGTTCACTGCGGCAACAACAGAGGAAACCCATCAGCAGGTGTGCACTGAATGCCGCGTCAAGAATGTACTGGGAGCATGCTTCCTCGGGCACTTACTGGAAGCACCGTTCAGAAACGTCTGTTGCTGACTTCCCTGCTCACCTCTCTCGCTTGTCGGAAGATGTTGCGGACCTCTCGCATTGAGCTAGACCAAGAGGGAAGACGCTTGGTGTTGATACTAAGCCTGCTAGACGGGAAAGAAACTTGTACCTAGACCAAGAGGGGAAGCACGAGGGAAAGAAGCGTCTCCGTCCTCCAGCTAAGGCAAAGCTATTGACCGTCCTCTAGCTGAGGCAAAGCTGTTGACCGTCCTCTAGCTGAGGCAAAGCTGTTGAACAATTATGAAGCTATACAAAAAGGGTTTGCCGAATAGACGAAGCTAAGCAACCTATCCGCCTCTCCGCAACAACAGAATATGTAGAGTGCACTGCTTGGTGACCTTGCAAAGGTGTCAACGGAGGTGGGAAAGAAGCGAGACGGAAGGTGCAAGCGAAGGGAGGGAAGAGACGGGGCCGGGAGTGGAGAGGTAACGACGAAGGATGGCAACACGGAGAACCCAGAAGTCTAGCAGCCATAGAGGGAAAGAAAGAAGAAAGGGACCCCGCTCGGGAGACGCCTGCACCGGTGGCCGGAAGGAAGAGAGTCGCCGCCGGGACGACCTCCTCGCTTTTGGCCTTTTTGCGCCCGAGGCGCTTACCAGACGTCGCCCTGCGCCTTGGCGGCCTCCACAACCTTCAGGAAGCCCGCGATGTTGCCGCCAGAGACCAGCGACGGGACTAGAAGCAGAGGAGAGCGAAGGAAGTCAGTGAGAAGGCCGAGGAGAGCAAGGAGGCTTCGGGGACGCACGCTCGCCCTCGGCAGCAAACTCCTGCGCGGTCTCGTAGCACGTGGCGAAGCAGGTCTGCATGATGTCCTTGAGCTTCTTGTCGACGGTCGCCTCGTCCCACTGGATGCGGGACGAGTTCTGCGCCATCTCGAGACCCGACACGGCGACACCACCGCAGTTGGCGGCCTTGCCCGGGCCGTACCACGTGCCCTTGTTGCCCTTGGCCTTGCGCGAAGCCTCGAAGACCTCGATCGCCTCGAGCGTGCAGGGCATGTTGGCCTGCGGAACGAGGGGGTGTCAGTGTCCGGGTTTCGCTCAGGCGTCGCCTCCCTCAGAGAGACAAGTCCGTGGAACGCAGACGTACACCCTCAGCAACGAAGCCGCAGCCGGCCTTGGCGAGGGCCTCGGCGTCGGCCTTGTCGAGCTCGTTCTGGGTCGCCGAAGGGAGCGCGACGTCGACGTTCGGGACGAGCTGCCACGGGCGGGCGCCCTCGACGTACTTGAAGCCCGACGGGGCCGAGAGGTCCTTGAGGTAGCCACCCTTGAGCTTGAGCTCGGCGACCTGGTTGATGAAGTCGACCGAGAGGCCCTCGGCGCCGGTCGCGACGAGCGCGCCCTTCGAGTCCGAGAGCGAGAGGACGAGACCGCCGAGCTCGATCACCTTAAGCGCAGCGAACTGGGCGACGTTGCCGGCACCCGAGATGAGGACGCGCTTGCCCTTGAAGTCCTCGCCGCGCGCGACGCGGAGCATCTCCTCGGCGTAGTAGACGCAGCCGTAGCCAGTCGCCTCGGGGCGGATCTTCGAGCCACCAAAGTCGTAGCCCTTGCCCGTGAGGACACCGACCCACTCGTTGCGGATCTGCTTGTAGGCGCCGAAGAGGAAGCCAACCTCGCGACCGCCGACACCGATGTCACCGGCGGGAACGTCGGTGTCCTGGCCAATGTGGCGCGAGAGCTCGCGCATGAAAGCCTGTAGACGAGCGCAGAAACAGAAAAGGTGAGCTCGGGAATTCCTGGCGAGGGAAAGAAGCGAGGCTGAAACGTACGAAGCAGAAGCGGCGGATCTCAGCGTCCGACTTGCCCTTCGGGTCGAAGTCCGAACCACCCTTGCCACCACCCATGTGAAGGCCGGTGAGGGCGTTCTTGAAGATCTGCTCGAAGCCGAGGAACTTGAGGATGGAAAGGTTGACCGAGGGGTGGAGACGGAGGCCACCCTTGTACGGGCCGAGGACCGACGAGAACTGGACGCGGAAGCCGTTGTTGACCTGGCACTTGCCCTGCAAGAGCGCAAACGCGAGGAAATTGGAACGAGATCAGCATGATTGCGCCGAGGGAGACCACCGCGGCAACTGATTCCGGCGATCCCAGCCGCCAACAACCTATCGCGCAGTCGTAGCAGGTTGCGTAGCTTACCTGGTCGTCCTCCCAGGTGACACGGAACTGAATGATGCGCTCCGGGATCATGAGAACTGCAGGATTGACCAGCGACGATTAGCGGCGGGTTGGCTCGAGGTGCCGCGGCTCCCGTCTGCGAGACGGCAGCGACGAGTGCGTGCGGGATGATGCGCACCCTTGAAGGCATTCTCGAGCTCCGGCCTCTTGGCGAAGAGGGGCGCAAGGGTGGAGCGGATCTCGTTCACAGCCTCTGCGGTAGCGTAGCGAGCGTCAGCGGGCATGATACAGCCACGATCCCGGTACTGGAGACGCACGCTGGAACTCAGGCTCGTTGACGGACGAGTGCGTGGACGAGGACGACATGTTGTTGCGCTTGAGAAGGTCCAGAGGGGCGAGGGAGAGGGAAGCAAGGAAAGGACAGCGATGCGGCGGAGGTGACCCGCCCGCTTCCCCCGAGATTGCTGATGGTCGAACTTTTTCTCAGTCTTCACCTGTCAAAGCCGACCGGGGGATTTGAGGCAGTGGCGACCTATTATTTCCCTCTCTCCTTCCCTCCTTCTTTCCTCGCCTCTCGCGGCGTTCTGACTGTTCTCGAATGGCGGAATTGTTTGATGATGTTATTCACAAGACACGATTCAAGTCGGGGAACCGAAAAAGAGAGGAGAGGGGGAGAGAGAGAGGAGGGGAAGTACGAAACCCCCCTTTCGCACTTTCTTCTTATCTCGGGAGAGGGAGTCTTGCCGCGGCCGAGTCGGCGCCTGGGCGACGCCGGCGACATTCTTGGGGCCCGTCGGCGGACTGAACGGAGATTGCCGTCTTGCCGCCGCGCGAGCAGACTCGCGAGCATCTTTCCTCAGCATTTCCCGCGGCGATGTCTCGCGAGACAAGGAGCCGATAGCAGATTGCAACACGCAGAAGCCTAAAGAGACGACGGAACGCCTCGAGAGCCGGCTCGGGGCGTGGGATATAGACGAAAGCTGGGAGGGATAGGACGGACGAGCAGAGGAGGGGTATCGTGGTTGCGGGCGAGGAAGCGGGGCGGGAAGGTCATTGGTGGTCGAAGCCTTCAGAAGTGCGCAGAGCGCCGTCTGTCGCAGGGTACGTCCGTCCAGCGGGACTGCGACTGCGATCCCTGACCGCGCCGCGGCGACCATCGTCGTCCGAGTCGCTGCCGATGTCGGACACGCTTCCGGTGCGTAGCCGCGACGGCGCGCCGACCGTCAAAGTTGCGCCGCCACCGGCCGCTCCTGCGCGATTGATCTCGAGACTCGATGTGCGCGCTCGCCCGCTCGTGCCGCTGGGCAAGCCGCCCGGCCCAGCCGGCGGCATCGGGATTCGCGTGTCATCGACACTCGCGCGCCGCTCCCACGGCTCGATCCGGTCGTACAGCGCCGAGCTTCGCGACGGCTTGTAGCCCGCCTTCGTCGGTGTCGTCTCCTTCGACGAAGGGATCGCCGAAGCCGCCGTAACATCGATCGCCTGGATCGTCGTGTAGCTCGGCGGCTCGGGCGTCGTCGGCACCGTGACGGACATGGCGTCGTCTGGAAGGTCCGGCATCATCTTGTTCGTCGATAGCATCGTAGTGAGCGGGAGAGCCGAGGTCGATGCATTGGCGAAGGAATGGGTCGCAGCACGACGCGGGGGGAGCGTCGTGTACAAGCTCAAGCCGTAGCACGCCGGAAGCGGAACTGCGCAGAGGATCAGTCAGCGCGCCTCATATGTTTCAGCGGCATAGCACTCACGCCAGAAGGCCCAGTCGACCAGCGAATAGATCGCACTCTGGTCGATGGCGACGGTTGAAGTGAGAGCTGGAAGACAACACATGAGCTCGTCCGGGCTCGCAAGCCAGGGCGCACGAACGTACCAGCTGAGAGAGACAGTACGGCAGTGTAGCCTGCAGTCTGTATCGTGCTGGCAAACCAAAGCTGCGTGCGCGACGTCTTCTCCGTGTATGGCGCAATGCGCTGGCTGAGCGTCCAGGCGAGAGCAGCCGTGACGGTGACGTTGACGAGTGCGGCGGTCCAGAGCCAGACCGTCGCCGCTATCTCACATTCGCGCGGAGCTAGCGTCGTGCCTTCTTTGAACTGCAGGACGAGTCGAATAAGCGATGCTCGGTGTGCACGGAGGGCAGTGCGTACCAGGAAACCCGTCACGCAAGTGCCAACAGCACCGGCAAACGAGACGAGTACGAGCAGACCTATGAGGACGAAGAAGCCGTATCGGCGAGTCCGAGTCGAAAGAAGCTGTTCGAGGCGGACGTCAGGTTATGCCCTTCCTGGCCGCCACTGTCGCGCCACTCACCGCGGCTGCACGAAGCGCAAGCACAGCTTGCACGGGAAGAGCGACGCATCCCGCCAGCAAAGGCAGGACCGAATCAACGGGCCATCCATGAAGGATGTCAGTCGGGGAGCGGGTCGTGGTGGCTGTCAAGAGGCCCTTCGGTCAGCTTGACTGTTGCCCCAGCCGGAGTGCGAAGAAACGCACTGGACCAGTGGACGACATCCGCAAAGACAAGGCCCGAGTAAGCTGTCAAGAGGGTGAAGACGGCCCACAAGACGACCTTGACGCGGAAAGCGAGTCTGGCGTATAGGTCGGACGAGACGTAGCGAACGTGGACGGCCAGATAGAGGCCATAGAGAATGAGGGCGACCTGCGAGCCGGCAGACGTCGACCCAAGCAGCGTGGACGTTGCTCTGCCGGCGTCGCCCTCGACGAGCGTATCCGCCATGCGAGACGACGGGCGCCAAGGAGCGGTGAGATGCACTGAGCGAGCGACGAGGGTAGGATGGCGCGGAGGGGAGAGGAGGAGGGGCAAGCCACAACCGTTGATGGTCCTGCAGGCGAGCCGGCCGCCATAGAGCTTGTGCGCTTGTGCGCCGAAAGAAGCGGTGATCGACCGCGGGTTGTCTTGCGTGCAAGCCTGCTGGGCGCAACACCTTCCGTATTCGAAGCGATTCGAGGCTCTCGAAGCCTGCCCCGCTGGCGCGTCGGCTCAGCCACGGCAGCAGAGCAGCGGTTCGAGACTAGCGCGCAAAGCTCTGATTAGCGCTGAGTGAGACAGCGTGTGTCTGAGGTCCACCACGGGCTGCCACGACCGGGCGAAGCGAAGGAACGGGACAGGCCCACCCTGTCGGTCGAGCGAGGCCACGTTTGCCTGTGCGGGACCAGCGTCTGAAAGTACAGTGCAGGATTTCAGCGGCTGTGCGTGCCCTCCCCTGCCAACGAGGCTGGTTAGGGAGGAAGGCGGGACGAGGAGGCGGGCGAGCAGCCGGCGGCAGCGGCCGTCGCGGGAGGAGCTCTCGATACACTGCAAAGCGGATGTGGAGCCTGTGCACGTGCTGACTAGCGAGTTCGACGGCACCTTGCGCGGACGCGACTAGACGATAAGAGGGCAACTGTTCCGCCTCGAATCGGCGCTCTCGTCCTTCTCGCATGCACACACTCGCGCAGAGACGGCTGGGATGAGCGGCAGAGGAGCGTACACTCCTCTCGTCACCTTCCCGCCAGGCTCGCTCGCACCCGTGCGACGTTCGACAGCGGCAAGGACGGAGGACCCGTCGCCTTCTTGCGGCGAAGTGCTGCGCACGCTCGCACGGCCCAAGGCGGCGTTGCTTGCCCTCAGCGCAGCTTGTGTGCTTTACTTGCTCGTGCTCGCGCCCACCAAGGCGCTTACGCCGATCGACCGCCAGCTCATCGAGGTCGACGAGGATCCCGCGGCTCGCTTCCCTGAAATCTGGGCGGCTGCCAAGGAAGGGTGGGAGGAGTACGAGCCGCGCGCGGCTATTGTCGCCGACTCGCTCAAGAGTTGGGCGGAGCGGATCAGCGGGTCGTGTGCGGATGGATGGGCTGCGAGCCGAGCACCCTGCGCGTCTCAAGAGCTCCCGACGCCGCAAGTCGACTTGGTCTGGACGTGGACGAACGGGTCGGCGGATCCTCTGCTGCGGCGTTGGAAGGCCGAGGTGCAGGCTTCTCTGAGCGGCAGAATTCGGCCAGGCGTAGCCATGGTGCGCGCGAGAAAGTCCTCGCGCCACTTTCGGTGCGTCCGCTTGCTTGCAATGCACCCATCGAAGGAATACTGAGCTTTGTGAACCGATAGAGAGCACGACGAACTCCGCTACTCGGTTCGCTCCGCTTTGGCTGCGTTCCGGCCGTCCGCTCTGAGCTCTTTCCACCTCCTCACGGCCGACCTCCCCACCAACCAGCTTTTTAGCGACATCATCGATGGTCATTTGCCTGAGAACCTGACGCATGTTCTGGATGCCTCGAGGATTGGGCAAGTCCCGACCTGGCTCGAACACCGCGATAGTCGCCCTCCGATGCGGGTCCTCCACCACAGCGACATCTTTGAGGATCGTACATCGCTACCGACTTTCAATTCTCTTAGCATAGAGTCACGCATGCCGAACCTGCCGGGGCTCAGCGACTTTGTGCTGTACATGAACGTGCGCTTCCTCTCCGGCCTCCCTTCTTTCGCCATGCTGATCTTGCGAGACAAAACGACAGGACGATACATTCCTGTACGGAGACCATGCTTTCACTCCGAGCGACGTCGGCGCGCCGTTCCTTGGGCCAGTCTTCCGTATACAAGACGGCTTGACTGTCGAGAGTCGCGCTCCCGGCGGTTTCGGTGCGCACCTACTCCTAGTCCGTCGAGTCTCGATTGCCTTTTGACACGGCACCTGCACAGCCGGCAACACAGACGGCGAATGGGCGAGCCTGGAGCACGCAAACTGGCTACTCGGCGCGTTCTTCCGAGACTTGGTCGTGAAATGCCCGCTGACTCCCTCGTAACAGACCGCCGCTTCGGCAATCGCGGCCGCGGCTACCTTGCACACATCCCAAAGGCGTTCTCTGCGCCTCTGTTACGCGAGGTTGGCGTTGTCTGGAGAGACGAGCTGCTGGAGGTGCGACATTGCGGCCTTCTCTACAGCAACTCCACCTGACACACATTCTCCGCAGACGTCGAGGTCCCGCTTCCGCGGCAGAGGGACCGAGTACCAGCTTCCATTCCTCGCAACGCACTACGTGATCGAGGCGCATCGCGAAGCGCTCCTGCATGCCTTCTTCGCCGCGCGAAGCGACCGCAACCTCGACGGCCAGCTCTCGCTTCAGGAGCGGAAGACAGTTGCCGAGGAGCTTGGCTTCGACCTCGACGCGGCCGGCCAGTCCGTCGAGCCGTTCGTGCAGGCCTACTTGCCGCGCAGAGGGACGAGCGCGCACCTCGTCGAGCAGCTCGAGCGAATCGGGTGCGATCCGCCAGGCGTTACAAACATTGCCTTCTCGTCGCACGATGGCTTCGGCGCTTTTCGACCGGAGCCGAACTATCGTGACGGGTTTAACCTTTCAAGGCCAATCCGCCCTGCACTCCCGGTCGATGTGACAGAGGATGCGGGCACGGCTGCATGTGCAATCCACCTCGACACCTGCTTCGGCGGCGACTTTCTGTCCTCTACGCGCTCGGTGCCGGTGGACGAGGCGTTTCGTCGAGTCGCGTACGAGTACACGCACTGCGGCGACTGCGTCGTGCTCGCCCTCGTCGGACGCAGCGGTGCAACCGGTCTCTCGGCCTTCCTCCCGTCGTGCAGCACTGCCGCACCGCACCGCAACCCCTCGATTTCTGCCGAAGCACTGTTCTCGTTGGCGAAGCGGCACGAGTCGGTCAACCTCCTCGTCACGCCCCCCTCATCCGCCGCACCCACCTGCGCATCGGCCCGTGCGCTTGCCGTGCGCCGCATCCTCCGCTACTCGTACACGCTCGGCGACTCGGTCTCGCGCTTCGTGACGATGCGGCAGGCCCAGTCGGTCCAGGTCGCGCTAGACAAAATGGTCGAGGAGGCGAAGGAAGTGGGAGGAACAATGCCAGCCTTCCTCACCCTCAGTGCGTCCGCTCCTGCTTTCAAGCTTGCAAAACCTCGAGTGCTTGCTGAGCGAGCACAAACGCAGACGACGACTTTGATCTGCCGCAAGCTTCGGATCGCGCCGACCAGTTCCTCAAGCCATGGTTCCGCACGCAATGGCCTAACCCGTCCCCGTACGAGGGCAGCAGCGCAGCATAGACTCGCATGACATTTGTATAACTTTCTCACATCGTCTGCGCATCCGGAACGGGGCCCGCTGCATTGGAGAGAGGTGGGAAGAGAGGGCTGCGGCATATGGCGAGTCTACAAAGCCAACGACGGCATTCGCGTACAAGACAACAAGCTGACTGCAGTGGAGGTGAGGAGGAGAAGGAGGAGGAGGAGGAGGAGGAGGAAAGAGGAGAGAGACAGAGAGCTGCGAGGCAAGGAGAACTAGGCAAGACGGCACGGTCGCTGCGAGGGGGATGCTATGTACAGGCGCGGCGACGGGCGAGCAGGCCTAGTCGATGCGCATCGGACTGGGCAGCGCTTCGGGCGCGAGCGGGCCCTTGCGCCGGCCGAGTAACGTCGCCTGGTTGAGGCTGAGCTCGAAGCCACCGCCGTGCTTGCGCCCGCGCGTCCCGCGGTCGCGCGTGCCGGCCCGCCCCGAGTCGTACAGGACCGCCTCGGCCTGCCGCCGGTCGGCGCCGCCCCAGCCCTGGTAGTTCTGCGCGGCGCGCTGCTGCTCCTCGGCCGTCTGCGGCGGCTGTCGCTGACGGTTCGGGTCCTGCACCTCGCGGCGCTTGTCCTCGATCGCCTTGGACACCTCAGCGCCATACCTCCGCTTGGTCGCCTCGAGGTCGGCCTCCTCGGCCTCGTCCTCCTCGGCCTCGTTGAGCCCCTGCAAGAACCCGGCGCGACCGGCGCCTCCGGGCCCGTTGTACGCTCGCTGCCGCTGCTTGCCCTCCTCCTCCATGCGGTGCACCGCGTACGTCACGTCGAACGCCTCCTTGAGCGTCGCGACACCCGGCGACGGCATCGCGCGGCGGCCGCCCGGTGCGAGCAGCGGCGAGTCCATCGGCATGTATCTCGGCACGGGCTTGAGGTTGAGCGAATCCATCGTGCCGGGCGTGACCGCCGAGGGCGCCGGCTTGGCCTGCGTAGTGCGGCGTGGGTCAGCGATACGGCTCAGGAGTATCGCATAAGCGCAGCCGCGTACCTTGCACCACGGATGTGCGAGGAACTCGTCGATCGTGTAGCGCTTCTCAGGGTCGACATCGAGGAGGTGCGTGATGAGGTCCTTGGCTGCGAGGCGAAACGAGATCAGCCATGAGCAGGAGGCGAGAGGGGCGAGGAGAGGGAAGCGCACAGGACGCGCTGATGTCGTCCCACCACGGGCTGAGGAAGGTGTAGTAGCCCTTGGCGACCTTTTCGGTGAGGACGTGGATCGACTCGTCGTAGAAGGGAGGGAAGCCGCAGAGGAGGGTGTAGAGAACGCAGCCGAGCGCCCACATGTCGACCGACTTGGAGTACCGCTCGTCCTTGACGATCTCAGGCGCCGTGTAGCCGACCGTGCCGCACGGAGTCATCGTGTCCTGGTCCCACACGATCTTGCTCAGGCCGAAATCCGCAATCTTCACGCGCCCGATCCCACCGCCGCCGACGCCCGGGATGAACTCGCCCTCGTCCTCCTTCTCCTCGTCGTAAGGCCGGTGTTTCGGGACCTTGGACGGGATGATGGGGATCGATTCGAAGAGGATGTTCTCGGGCTTGATGTCGCTGCAGGAGGACGAAGAAGTCAGCTTCAACGTCATCGACAACGGTCGACGAGGGGGCGCACCGGTGGACGACACCCTTCTCCTCGTGCAAGTAGCGGATACCGTGCGCGACCTGGAGGATGACGTGTCGCGAAAGCTCCTCGGAGAAGTATGTAAGCTTGACGATCTGGTGGAACAGCTCGCCGCCCTCCATCAACCTGCAAGAGTCGACATCAGCGGTGTGCCGACGCATCGACGAGATACCAGCACGCACTCGAGGGTGAGGAAGTAGTGCTCGCGGGATTCGGTAAAGTTGAGGAGGCGGACGATGCCGGGGTGATTGAGGCCGCGCATAATCTGGACCTCCTTGAGAATGTTGGCGCGCTGTTGCCACGAGAGACGAAAGTGGAGGGGAAGGAGAGAAAGCACGCGAGCAAGCGAAGTGGATGTAGGTCACGTAATGGGTCAGAACGGCCGAACTTGAGGAGGACGAGGGGAAGTGCGATGCTGCGCCGTGCAGCCGCGAGGTCCGCGCCCTTGCTCGGGAAGGCAGACGGGACGAACCTCGGTCGCCCTCGGCTTCTTCTTGACTGCTTCGCCTACGTGCTTGCCTTGCGCTTGCTGCCGACGGGGTGATCAGTCCCGTCGGATCAGCACGGGAAAGCGACAAGGTAGTCCACGAGGGAGCGAGTCAAGGCAAAGAGCGACGGTGGACGATGCAGACGGAGCAGAGACAGCGTAGAGACCCAGACAGGACAAGCAAGCGGGCGAGGGGAGGGAGGGAGGAAGGGGAAGATGGAGAGAACAAAGAAAGGCGATCCAGTCAGTACTCGCGGCCCGAGTTGGAGGGTGACGGGTCGTGTGAAAACCGAGGGTGTCTGCTCGTGGTCCTTTGGAGCACGCTCGCGCAGGAGCCGATGTGCGCAGACGACGGAACAGACGAAATGACGCGGAAGGATCGACAGGCGGCCAGGCGAGAACGGAACGAGCGGGAGAGCGTCGGCCTCACCTGAGACGAGTTGAGCTCAAACTTGCGCACACACTTGACTGCGACCTTGACCTGCTTGCCCATGGTCGGGTCGATGGCGAGCTGCGCGGGACTGGGGCGCAGTGTCGCCTCGAAGACGTGACTGAATGCGCCGTCGCCCATCTTGCGGCCGAGGGTGATGCCCTCGGGCAAGCCCTCGTACAGATTCTGGTCCCGCTTGGCCTTGAGCTCGTTCTCCTTGCGCACAAGCGTCTCTGCCTGGGCGGTCGTGCTGGGCGACGAGGCCGACCCCGCGCCCGCTGAGGCTGCTGCTGCCGCCGAGGCCGACGACATGGGCGCACCCTGTGGCGATGGAGCGGTACCCGAGGGCGGCGCGAGGTGTGCGGGCTCTGGCGGCGAGAGGACAGAGGCGGGCGTCGACGAGGACGCGGGCGAGGGCGCTGCGGACGATGATGCCGATGCTTGTGCTGCTGAGGAAGCGGGCTGGGACGGTGCGCCGCGAGACTGCGACTGGCGCGCGCTGTTGTGGTCGTGCTTGTGGAGCAGGCCCTTGAGCACGCTCGAGATGGGCATGGCGGGAGACAGAGCGGCGAGGGCAAAGGCGAGGACGTAACGGCAGCCAGGAGCGAGCAAGGAGGAGACGGCCGCCCCACGTCACCTCTGTCGGCCTCGGGCCTGACTCCCCTCTCCTCCTCGTCCACACGTCGCTCCTGCGTGTGCCTTCGAGCACCCAGACTACTCACAGAGCCGAGCACGACCACTTGTGGGCCTCTCGCGAGCTCAGAGCGAGTGTGCAGACCTCCAGCGATCCCGATCACTTGTTGCCCGTCTACATATCGGTGCTCCGCAGTGGCTCCGTCATCTTCTTCTCCTCTCTTTCGCGTCGGCCGTCCCGCTGCACTCGAGTGCGCGGCAGTCCGTAGGTACCGTGCGGCCCCACGGATAGCTCGTCACGCAAGTTCGGACTGATCGCTGCGCTCTTGTCCTTGCTGCCGCTCTGCTACCGTACAGTTTGGCTACAGTGCTCCTGCCTAGCCTGCCGGTCTCTCACAAAGGACTGGTGTCGTCCAAACGCCTCGCAATGTGTACATGCTACCGCGGGGTGGGACCGCTGGGTCGGTCGTCGGCAGTAAAATGCTGCGGGCACATCGCTTCCCCTTGGCTTTTCCCGCTGAGGGACTTTGTTTCAATCCGAGCCCCTGCTGTTGATCTCAACGACGGAGACACCTCGCAGATGTCGTAGCGTCGCTGCAGTGGCGAGCTGCGCATCACTCCTTCTGCTCTGCTGAGGGAAGGCGTCATGCGAACGAGCGTGGCAGAGTTTAATTCCCCTTGATGAAGGAACATCGCCATCCCGTGGTACGAGAGCCAGGGAGCAGCACAGAATTCCAAGTCTTGCTGACCCTCAACCATGCGAGCGGGTGCGTCTCGCGTTATTCTGAGCGGTGATCGGCCGCACCAAATGCATTGAAAGAGACAAAACTCGGCAATCCGCGGTGCAGCAGACTCCGAACAAAGCGATGCGGCGTGAGCGATGTTGTCTATGTCGCGAAGCGTCGTTACCTATTGCGCCCAACAAGGACGCAGGATACCGGCGCGGACGTTCGCACATTGAGATCGTCCTCATTGCGGCTCTCGTGTGCAGGAACCGGGGAAGCTGCGCCGTGCGCGTGCATGAGGTCGCGATGGTTTTTCAAGCCGGACCGCCATTGTGCAGATAACGCAACGCTGTAACGCTGATCCTCCACGCGCCACTTTTATCCTGCAAAAGGCGCTGGTGCAGGCCGCATCCGTGACACACGGGCACGCAGGAGGATCAAGCAGGTGTCGAAACGAGTCGACCGACTGACTAGTGGAAGCAGCGGATGCCGTGGTCTCGTTCCGAGTCCTTGAGGCAGCGCTATGTGTGTGGCTTGTGCAGTTGAGAGCAAAGGCAGGAGCGCACAGCCAGAGCGTAGGCAGCCTTGAATCGCTAGCGAGTCGAGGTTAAGCCGACCTGGAGAGTACGCAGACCCGCCTACGCGCCAGCCATGGAATGAGCGACGCGTCCTGAGCCACTCTGCAGCCACTGACCAGCAGTTGAAGAAGAGCAAGGGAGTGGTCGAGGGAAAGGGACGCGTCGCGACGACCACCAGCTCGACGTCGGCCGCTCACACCGCTGTCCGGCGCTGACGACCAGCATGAGCGCACGAGAGGCGTACGTATGACTCAATCAGTCAGCACGCACGCACAGGCTGACCCAAGAGCGGTCCCTCGCAGCGCCCAGTCTTCATCAGTGCACCACAAGAAGCGCGAAGACTCCGACTCGGACGACTCGGACGCGCTACTGGAGGACCTCGAGGATGAGCTTGACAACGACTTTGACCTCGGCGGCTTTCGCGAGAAGCGCATGCGCGAGTTGCAGGCGCAGTCTGTCCCGCTCCTGCTTTCAAGGCCCGTCGGTGCCGCTGACATGCATCCGCATCTCGCAGACTGGATGCTGCGCAAAGATCACGGGATAGCGGCTACGGCCGATACCAGGAGATCAAGGTGGAAAAGGACGTGATCGCAACCACAGCGTGCGTTTCGCTCCCTCCCTCACCTTTCCGGCACAAGCCGACTCCTTGCGAACAGTAAAAACGGACGCTCCGTCGTGCACTTCTTCCACCGCGACTTCCGACGATGCAAGATCATGGACGCTCACCTTGAGGTGCGAGCCTTCGGATGTATTGCCGCCGTCCGCACCTCACGGTTTCACGTCCGCAGAAACTCGCGGCCAAGCATACCGACACGCTCTTTCTCCGGGCAGACGTTGCCAACGTGCCCTTCCTCGTCAATAAGCTGGAGATCAAGGTTTTGCCCTGCGTTATCGGTTTCGTGGACGGGGTGTCGAAGATGAAGTGCGCCGCCTTCTTCTGTCTTCCCGACTGTCTTGCTGACACAGCTCTTTGCACGCAAACAGACTGGTCGGCTTTGAGGAGCTGCCCGGAGGAGACGCTTTCACGACGGCTTCGCTCGAAGTTGGCATGGTGCACTGCGGTGCGCGCCTTTCCCAAATGACCCATCTCGTAACTCGCGATGCCGAGCACTGACTGACTCTGCTGTGCCATAGGTGTTCTGAGCAAGACGCCCGGCGTGACCGCTATGCCCGCTATTCCTCTAAGTGCGGGAGGAGCAAGATCAGGAGAAGGCGGAGGACGGTCGCGGATCAGGGTCGGCGGCGGCCGCGCGACCAGAGGCGGCGACGACTATTCAGATCTTGACGACGATTAAGGGGCTGTGAAGGCCTGCTCGCTTCCGGGCGGGTCCTGCCAATCGAGGAAGACGTGCTCGACTCCCCATCGCCACGCTGCCCGATTCATTTTGCGGCTATACCTGCCCTTCTCGCCTCTTCCCAGGTCTTCGCACCGCATGGCAGCTAGCACAACGTGGCTGTGTCCGCACGCGAGCAACGAGCAGTCGCGTCAAGATGCAGGGGCGCCGATTCTTTTGGACCGGACTTCCTGACACGCGCCTCACTTCGGCTTCGCGAACTGCTGCTTCTGCTCGAGTTGAGAGCAGTATTGTCGGAACAATTGCGCAGTTGAGCGTTGGCGCCGTAACGGGTGTAGCGGGCTCCTGCAGACCCTCCTGCGCGCTGCGTGACCCACTCCGCCTGACCGCCCTGCGCACTTCGCAGAAGGGATAGCTCGCCGGTTCGGCCGCGAAGAACAGCAGAAGGTTGGCAGAAGGAGGTGATGAACAGGTCCTCCCGGCGAGCGTTCCGAAGCCGGGGTGAGCCCTGCATTTGCTCGTTTGGGAAGGCCGGTCATGATGAGCGCCGAACGAGGCAGGTGCGTTCATACTCAAAACGCTGAGCGGAGCTCGCAGTCGCGCGTAACGCGACTTGGAATACGTTCCTCGCGCAAGGCTCCTAACCTCTGTCCCGAAAATCGTCTCCCGCATCGAGCAGCTGTGGGAGCGCTCTCGCCCCTCGGCACCGCCGCGCTAGCGGCAGCTCCCCGAGTGCAGTGCGCTCGCCTCCTCGCCTCTGTTCGCCCTTTCATTCTCCCCAGTGCCGCTTGCTCTGCTCTTGCCGCGACAGCGCCGGGCGCTCTCGTTCCACCCTCCCGCCTGCTTCGTCTTTGCCAGCTCGCCGCCCTTTCGTGCGCCCGTCTCACGAGAACCTGGCCAGCATCCGAGACCACGCCAAAAGGTCTCACTAGCACGTTCGGACATCTCTGCCGCGAGGCCGGCCTCTATCCCGTCCACCTCTCTCAGCCGCTCGTCTAGAAGACCGGCATTCGTCTCTCCCATTCGCTTGCACCTTGTTCTCATCCCTCGCCGCCCCGACCTCCCCAGCAATCATGCCTACGCCGCCTGTCGAGCCGGACTCGCCTGTGCTGTACTACGACGAGGAGGAGCCGCAACTCGACGGAGTCCGACACCTGAGCGTCTCGAGTGACGGCACCATCGACTCGATCATCTCGCAAGGTGAGCAGCCTCGGTACCTCGACTCAAACTGCGGTCCACTGTGCTGACTGCCATCTACGCAGACGAGAACCCGACGCCGCCGCAGTCGCCGTACACGGGTCCGATCGTGCACATTTCACCGCCTGGAGCGCATCTCTCGGGCTTCCTAGGCGGCGTCGAGATGGAGGACTCGTTCTCGCAAGACAAGGAGAAGGAGCGCACCCCTACCTCGACGCCCATGCCCTTTGGCACGCCGCTCGCCAGGCCGCAAGCGACCTTCTACGCCGACCCGGGTCCTCCGACGCCGTCGGGCATCAAGCTGAATCTCGACCCGACTACGCCGACCGATCCACTTGAGCCGGCAGCGCGCCCCAGCCTCGCAGCGCGCCGCGCAGCATCGGGCAAGCTGCCGAACAAGGCGCTTCTCGGCCTGCAGCAGATGCGGTTCGAGTCGTCGCGCGATGCCGGCATGGGTCTCGGCGTCGGGCCTGGGTCGGCAGGATTCGAGGGCATGGAGGGTGTCAGTCCCGGCGGGCCGGGAATGCACTACCGCATGCAGATGGGTCTCGACGACGGGAAGGACGGGCGCGGGAGCCGCTCGACGAGCCCGCTGCCGTCGCCGGGCGTCGAGAACATCGCCGTCCATGGCCGAAGTGTGCGCAAGTCGCCCTCGAGCCTAGTGCTCAAGATCCCGCGCTTCGGCTCTTCTACCTCGCCCCTTCCCTCGCCGACCGGCGACCGCGCACCGCCTTCGCCGCACATCATGCGCTCGTCCGCCTTTTCCTTTACCAACACTGGTCCGCGCACTCCGCTCACGCCGTCGCACCTTCCGCCTGCGCCCGCACTGGGTAGCGGCGGACCCGCGTTCGAGTGGTTCTCCTACTCGATGCCCGACTCCCCCGGCTGCCCCGTCCCGCCCGAAGGCGTTCCCGTCGCCGAGAAGACGTGCTACTTCAGCGACCTCCGGCCGTCGTCTCCGTCGCAGCAAACGGCCTACCTGCCCACGCCTGGATCGGAGCGCAGCCGTACGCCGTTTGCCTCGCACGGTCGGCAGCCGATACCGGCCTCGCCGTTGGGTCAGGGCCGGTTCGCGGCGACGTCGTCGAACCCGTTCTTTGCTTGAGCCGCTTCGCTTCCCCTTCATGTAGCATCCTTTACACTTGAACCCTATTTCAGGGTCAGTTGTAGCGCTAGCGTTCTGTTCGTCCTCACCACACTTGTAGCATTTATTGTAGCAGGCTCCAGCATCTTCCCGTGTAGCGATAATCCGCCCATGTCATGGAGTCGTCTCCCCTGCCTGATATCTCCCGCAGTGAGCGAACAAGGATAAAGCGATTTATGCACAAAACTAGATACAGCACTCCCAGTGCGCACGCCCCACGTGCGCGGGACCCTTCTAGGCAGAAACAACGGCCGCCAGCCGGAAGTTCGTCCGCCCCTTGCCCGAATTAGGGCGCGTCGTGCACGAGAGACGATGCCGGCCTGGTGTGAGACCCTCAGCGACGATGTCGATACTGCGCGTCAAGTTGAGCGTCAGTACGAGACGACGTTGAGCGTCAGTACGAGAAGGTCGTGGCGGAGCTGGAACAGAGAGACGCACACCGTGAGCGACGAAGACCGCTCCCACTGGCCATTGAGAGTCTTCTCCTGGTCACCAACATGGCAGATGACCCTCCCGAGCTTGTATTTGGGCGAGCGGAGGTACCCGACGCCGATCTGGCCGACGCCGCCTTCGGGAATCTCGACGTCGAACTCGACCGTCTGGTCCGCCTGCTTCGCCTCGAGGTAGTACTTGGCGTGCATGAACGAGAACGACGCCCAGCCGGGGCTCGGGGTCGCGGGCTCGAGCGTCGAGCCGGCTATGCGGCAGGTTGGCGGAGCATGAGGGTGGCTGCTCTTGGTGTCCCACCTCTCCTGCATGAGACGCTGCAAGCCGGAGAGTCCCGTCAGCGCAATCTTCGTAAGCGGTGAGGCGAGTGGGCGTGAGGCTTACCTTGGGCACCTCGCCCAGGAAGGTCGGTGCCGGCACGATGTCGCTCGGCACGAACGGGTCTTCGGGCGGGTCAATGACCTCGCACCGCTGCTCCTCAAGATATGTGATGATGAGCTCGCCGAGCGCCTTGTGCAGCGGCGGAGCTATGTGACGCGCGTCGCCGTTGAAATACGGGTCGGCGAGCGTGCGGTCCTGTAGCAGGGCAGGGGTGAAAGCGCCGCGAAGCGAGATCTACGAGTCGAGGGGTCAGATTGACTGTTGACGAAATGTGAGCAGGAGAGCTGAAGCAGAAGAACGCACCTGGGGCACGTCGTAATAAGCCGCAACGGGCGAGTGCGCGTCCATCCCGCTCAGCTGACCGTCCTTGGTGTTCTGCGGCTTGAGGGCAAACGACCCGACAAACAGGACGGCGGGCTTGTTGGGCAGGTGCATGATGGAGCGAACAAGCGCTTCTGACGCTTCGCGCGATTCATCATCCCTGTCGACGCGGGAAAACGTGAGTCTTTCTTGCGCGTTAGACGACGGGCAAGGACGCACAGCACGTCGTTGACATCGAGCTCGATGAAGACGAGGTCAGGCGCCTGCTCTTCGAGCGCGACGCGCTCCGTCCAGCAGAAGCGGAACACGCTCGACTGGGTCGCGGCCATGGCGCCGTTGATGTAGGCCTGCGGGCCGTACGTCTCATTGAGCCACGAGCTGACGAAAGTGTGCCAGGTGTCGGGGTAGGCGTGGTAGACGTAAGGTCGGCCGTCGAGCATGCCGTGCCCGTTCGAAACTGGGAGGAACATCGAGGTCAGCCAGGGTTTCCGGTCTTCAGATTGCCAGGGCGGACGCACCACTCCCTCCAATTACAGCCATCTTGACCTGTTCGCCCTGCTCGAGCCTGCGCAAGACCTGCTGCACGCGGTAGCCGGTCCCTTCATGCACGCGAGAGAGTTTGAGGGTGTGTCGGCCGTAGCGCTCGAGATAGGTCTGGTTGACTTGGCAGGACGGCTGTGTTGGTGCTGCTGATTGCCCGACTGCTGCTACTGCCGGTGCTGCGCGCTCGGATGGAGTTAGCACACTTTGTCTTGGCGCGAGATTGAGAGTGTCGAGGTCACCACTCGGTTGGCCCGGCGTGCGATGTGCGTATGAGGCGATAGAGCGGGCGGTATCTGCTAAAGACGCGTCCGGATGCAGCAAGTACCCGAACGTGAGCCTGCGTCGCGAGATTGCGCGGGTCAGCTGCAGCTCGCAGATGTCAAGGCGGCGAACGGGTGTCGAGCGCACCAGAGAACCGCAAAGCCGCCGACGCAGAGACCCAGGATGGGCCAGCAGCTCCCGCGACCCCCCGTCCGAGCGAACGACATTGACCTTGCGAGCGTGAGGATGCGCAAGTCGGCGTGCGGCGGCGGCCTGCGCTCTCGAAAGCAACAACGAATACGCCGCAGTCCCCTTTCCCGCTCTGGCCCGTGCTGCACATGTCTGCTGACAGTCTGAATAAGGGAGAAGAATAATGATAGCGTACAACAGCGGGTACTGCAAAGAGACGAAGAAAGTCTAGAGGGTCATCACGCCCATCAACCGGAACGCCGTCCGGTCATGGTCGGGCGACTTGGGCATCGTCCGACAGCGCACAATGTGCTTGCCTGGGGGAAGACCGTGCGCGATGACCTGCGTCTGCGCAAGCGACGTCTGCGGCGCCCAGTGCCCGTCCAGCTCTGCCCCCTGCTCGCCGACCCAGCACCGCGCCTTGCCCAGATTGTACTGCACCGAGCGCAGGTACGAGATGGCGAGGAGACCCTGCGCGCCCTCGCGCACTTCCGCTTCGAAGGCAATCTCACTCGAGTCGGGAACGAGCGCCTCGAAGTAGTATTCTGCGAGCAGCTCGTCAGTCTTTGTGTGCGTGCGAGAGTCGATCCCGAAACGCACTACTGTACTTCCAGTTGAAGAAGGTCCAGTCGGCGCTCGGCTCGACAGGCTCGAGTCCTGCTCCGGCCGTGCGGCAAGTGGGCGGCTTGATCGGGTGGTGCACGTCGGCGTCCCAAGCCTCGTTGAGCTTGACCTGCAACGTACCCCGTTAGCCTTTTGACAGAACGGAGGAGATCAGAACGGGGCTGAAACGCACTCGTGGCACCTGGCCAAGTGTGCCGACTACGGGCCATCGCCCGTCCCCCTCGTCCGCCTCGTCCACCGCATGCTCCGCTCGACAGAGCTCCTCCATCAAATACCCGACGACCATGTTGCCCAGGAAGCGGTGCACGAGCGTCGTCCCGTGCCGCACGTCGCCGAGGAAGAACGGCTCGGCGAGTGACGGATCGCGCACCATAGCCTGCAGGAGGACCGGCCTCGCCGAGATCTGCGGCACGTCATACCAAGACGCGAGCGACGACTGGACGTCCTGTCCCGTCAGGCTCGTATTGTGGTTCTGCACCGAGCGGAGCGAGAAGAAGTCGACGAAGACGACGCCGGGCGCGCTGTCGAGCTGCAGCAGAGAGCGGACGAGGTTCTCCGAGCTCGCCATGCCCTTGCGCGGATCGTCGTTCACGGCCATCTCGATGAAGACGAGATCGAGGTCTTGGCCACTGCGAGCGGGACGTGGCTGTCAATCCCTCCGTCAAAGCGCGAAAGCTTGCGGAGAGACGAGTCGACGCACACGAGCGACTCCCAGCACCACTCGAAAAAGCTGCTGTCGGTCGCGGCCTTTGCGCCGTTTCGAAAGTCGTGCTCGACGCCCGGAAACGCCTCATCGACCCATCGGACAACATACTGGTGCCACTGCTCGTCGTACGGCACGGCACCGTACTTGTTCCGCGACTTGGTAACCGGATCCGTGCCGTGCCCGAGCGACACTGTGTGGACGATCGATTGAGCTGCGGCTGGCAAGACAGGGAGGACAAACGCGACCAAACGCACCACTCCCTCCGAGCAGCCCGATCCTCAGCTTCTCCCCTTTCGCCGCCCTTCGCAGCGCATTCTGCACCCGAAAGCCCGACCCGACGTGCACTTGCGACAGGCGGAGGTTGTGCGCGCCAAACTCGCGCAGGAGGTCGTGAGACGCGGAACAGAGTGGGCCCGACGCATCGCTCGTGCTGCCTAATTGGACTGTCGAGACGAAGGAAGAGGAGGTCTGTCAGCTATTTCGGGAGCGAGGTCTGTGCGCATGGGGAGGAAGAGGAGGAGCTGGACGCACAAAGCAAGTCGCTCCCGCCGCGGCTGACCTTGGCCGTGAGAGCGTTCCAGTCGACGCTGGCGAGCGGGTTCTTGTAGACTGGCAGCGCGCTGCGAGCGTTTGACGTCGGTCAGCGCCACTCCGGCTCTGTGGAAGGAGCCAAACGACGAACAAGGACAGATAGACAACGAGGCTGAGGAAGACAGCTGCGACGACGCCGTAGACGGCCTTGCCCGCGGGTGCAGACGGATCCTTCGCCCTCATGGCGACTCGAGCAGTGAGTGGCCAGCGCTAGCAGAGGCAAGACGTGGGTGAGGTGCGAGCGGACCGGAGTTGTGTCCCAGGCGAACCGTGCCAAGCGCACGCGATCGAGCGACGCGTCGCGGCGGGGTCGCTTCCGGAGCCGGACCGGGGACTGCACGCCGTCCTTTCGGCGTCTGAAATGTTGTGGCAGAACGACAGGGATGCTTGCAATGCGACGAAGATAGTCTACGGAACAAAGAGGATGCGGCTCGGCACCTTGCGGCGGTAGTCCTCGTACTCCTGCCCGAAGAACTTGACGAGCAGGCGCTCTTCGACTGCGAGCAGACCAGTCAGCACTGATTCTCACCGAGAGTGACAACACACGCACTCTTGATGCGAGCAGCAAAGAACCATTGAAGCGTTGCGAGGAATCCGATCGCGCAGACAGGGTTGCCGAGCATGATCTGCAGCCAGCGATGAGCGAGTGAGCACAAGGGCAAGGCGAATGGCCGCACGAAGGACGCACCTGGGTACCAATGGCCCACCAGTAGAAGCCAGCGTAAGACGGATGGCGAGACCAGCTGTAGATGCCCTCCTTGACCAGGTGGTGACCTGGTCGCTTGCTGTAAGCGAGACTGCGGACGGGAAGCGTAAGTGACCGCACTGTAGCCCTGGATAGGCTGTACGCACAGGTGGGAAAAGTTGCTGCTCGCGCTGATCATGGCAAACGAGCGCAGCACCTGTCCCGCCAGAGTCACGGCGAGGCCTGCAAGAAATCAGAGAGCCGGAGTTAGGCCTGTTTCGTCATTGCCAGGCAGCAACCACGTACCGAGGACAAAGACGCCGCCGGCGTGCTTCCATCGGCGATAGTGCGCGGGGAGAAAGGCCTCCTCGAGGATGTGTTCGAGGATGCCGGCGACGTGCGCGACGTGATACATGTTGCCGTTGTCAAGAAGGTAGGCTGCGAATACATCATTAAGCACAGCTTGACGGCAGCAGTCCAGACGGGACTCACAGGATACAGAGAGTTTTCCCGGGTTGTACATCGAGGTCACGACGAACTCGAGGAGGTGGAAGAACGCCCAGCTCGCGAGGTAGATGCCGAGCTGCGGGCTGCCAGTGACCCCCTGTACTAGTGATCGTTCTGGCAGTCGCGCAAGCTCCTGCAGCGCCGTGCCCGACCAGAGGAACCAGGACGAGGCGTTGGCGGCAAAGAGGGCGAGGCCGAGGGACCAGCACGCGCCGAGGAGAAAGGCGATGCACGCGACGTTGTGCGGCGTCGAGGCAAAGCTTGTCAACGGGAACTCGACCGGCATCGGCTTTGCGGACGTGACGCCCGTCGTCGATGAAGGCGGTGCAGCTGATGAGACGGCGTCGGCGCTCGTCGCGGGCGCAGGGCGCGGCTCGAAGGGCGAGGCGGGTGGAGAGGCGTCAATGCTGCTCATCTTGCGGCGCACACAGCTCGGACAGGAGAGAGAGCGGCGAGCATGCGAAGGAGCGGAAGCGAGTGCGGGACTGGAACAAAGGGAGTGTCGCCCAGTCTGTTACACAAAGGGGCAGGCACGCAGCGGGGCCACACACCGTCGAACTCCCGTCGGCACTCCCGGATCCTTTTGCGACGAGAAAGGGGAAGCCGGCCGCCAGACCCTCCTCGTCCTCTCTGCCAGTCGCACGTGAATCGGTCGAGTCCGGGTCAGATTACAGTCAAGAGTCGCAACGTGTCTATGCACACGGTCGTAGCAGTCACCGAGAGTACATGGGGATAGCGTAGAGGTCGCCCGCAACCTCGCCTCCGGGAGCGGTCGCCAGTCCTTCAGGTCTGCATGCTCGCCCCAACATCAGCCCCGCTTTCCGAGACGCGAACCAGAGAGATAGCACGCACCTTGCGCTTGGTGCTGAACAGCCGCTTCAGCCCGCCCTTCTCCTTCCGCCCCGTCGTCGGCGAACCGGTTGACTCGTCCGCCGGCGCCCTCGCCGCGCCCTCGGGCCGCTCAATCTGCAACCGTGGCGGCGCCAACGGGCGCTCTCCGAGCCGGATCGCCGCCGTTCGCGCCTCGAGCTGCTCGACCGCCTCGTCCCTCGCCGAACCGCTCGCGCTCCCGCCACTCGCGCTCGCGCCGCCGTCGGGGCTCGCGCGCCGCGGCGGCCGCCCCGCCGAAGCCGGCATCGACGCCGCGAGCGGCCAGTCGCGCCCGCCCGGCCGCCGGTCCTCGACGGGCGTGGCGGGGACGCTGTACGACTCGCGCTCGTCGCCCGACCCCCCGCCCTCTGCGCCGCCGCCGGTCCCGTCGCGGCCGTGTTTCCGCCCCGAGCGGAAGCGCAGCGCGAGCGACTTGGACCGCTTGGGCTTGTTGACGGGGCTGACGTCTGGTGCGGTCCACTCCTGAGGCATGACGGGGACGGGAGGGGGTGCTTGGGCAACGGGCTTGCCGGCTTTGAGCGTGGCCTGCGGGCTCGGAGGCATGAGCGTTTTGTCGCACGAGCGCCGAACCGGGGAACGCACCTCGATGTCCCAGATACTCTGCGTGCGGTTCATACGGTCCTCCTTGCTCCTCCCGCGCGGCACGACGCTCTCCCTCGACGCCGCAGCGCTGGCGTCGTACCGCGCCTGCCCAAAGTCCTCCCACGCCTCGGCCTCCTGCATCCCGTAGATCTCGAGCAGTTGCTGCGACTTGCCGTTCGACCCGGGGAAGCCCATCGAGACCTCGCCCTTGCTTGGCGCGCTGTTGCGCGCTGCGGACGGGCCAGACGAGGTCGACGGCCCGGCGCTCGCCGACAGCGGTGCGGAAGACCGCTCGGCAGGGACACCGCCGACTGTCAAGTTTCGTCGCATGGCGGCGGCAACGGCTGGAGATGGGTTGGGGTTGGCGAGGGTGAAGGCAGAGGGGTCAAAGGCGTCGATGGGTGCATTCGAGCCCTGCTTGCGTGTCGCAGCTGCATACGGGCCGTCATGTCGCACAAAGCCTGTGGCAAAGTACGCGTCAGTGGCGAGGCGCGCCGAGAAGGGGGGCCGCCGTCGAGCGCAACAACGCACCGCCGCCGCCGTACAAGCCCGAGATGTCGAGGCGGTCGATGAGGTCGAGCTCGGGGTTGCTCTTGGTCCGCGACTGTCCCGGGCGAGACTTGCCGCTGCGCTGGCTGCTGCCGAGGAGAGCCGACTGCGCCGCCGCGGCCTGCTGGATCTGGGCGCGGTCGTTGTGGTGGTCGAGGACGGGCATGGCGGCGACGTCCTCGCGCGAGGACGAGCCCGAGGGTGGGGTCGAGGCGGTCGTGTAGGAGCTGTCAAAGCGCTCGGGCTGGATGGGGAAGCGCGACTTTGTGGGCGAGTCGCCGTACGCGCCGAGGATGTCGTCAACGGTGCCGGATCGCGGAACGGAGGCCGTGTCGATGGGCGGAGGTCCGGGTGCACCGTTCTGCAGGGTTGCACTGGTCAGTACGGGTGCTGGCAAGGCGCACTCGGGGCTGCAGAGGGAGTGTGAAATTGCGCCGGCCAAGGACTTGTCGACGCGGGGGGACGAGGAACGCGTGCCGCCGCGCCGAGCGACGACGCCGCCTGGCTCGAAGGCACGCGGCTGGTATGGCGAGGTAGACTCACAGTCGAGGTGCTGAACGGGTCTCTGCGCGCGTAGGCGTCTGTGGGCGCGGGCGGGGCGGGGAGCGGCGGCGAGGGCAAGCGAGCGGCAGCGTCGGGGTACGGCGAGCGCGGGCGGAGCGGGCGGAAGAAGTCAGTGATGCTCTTGCTGCGCTTGAGCACGGCCATCGCGCTCTGCCTGCCCGCCTGCCTGCCTGCGTGCGCAAGATGCGTGCAGAGTGCGCGACTCGGAGGCGATGCGGCGATGAGGGACGGCCGCGGGCAGACAGGGGCGCGTGCACGCGTGCAGACGGTCAGTGCGCACCTGGCCGAGAGTAGTTGACCGCAGCAGCCATCGCTGCCCTTTCCCCGCGGTGCGGACAACTGGGGCGGACAGACAGACGCAACCCGACGCGACGGCTCGTCCTCTCTCCGCCGCAACAACGCCGACGCTGCTCCTTCTCTCGTCGAGCTGCACTCCTTTCTGGCGCATGGGGTACCGACGTGTAACGATTCCACAAGAAAGAGACGCGCGCGAGCGAGTGAGACAGAGAGAGAGAGCGAGAGAGGTACAGGACCGGCCGAAGAGAGCGAGACGCAAAGGAACGAACAACTGAAAGGGACCCCCTCGTCGAAACCAACATACGGAAACCACCGAGACACAGTCCTCGAGGCGCGCTCAGCACGCGCACGCGTCCTTCTTGCCCGCCTCGTTCTCCGTCAGGTTGACGCTCGACCCGGCAGCCTGGCCGCGCGCGCCGCCGCGGTTCGTACCCGGGCCGCGCGCCTGCGCCATGAGCGCGTCGAGCGGGATCTTCTTGGCTGTGATCC
Source organism: Rhodotorula paludigena (assembly GCF_050403205.1). NCBI lineage: Eukaryota > Fungi > Basidiomycota > Microbotryomycetes > Sporidiobolales > Sporidiobolaceae > Rhodotorula > Rhodotorula paludigena. The sequence continues at coordinate 777,181 of NW_027481456.1, read as the reverse complement.
GTAATCAGTGATCAGTCTCACCGCACAGAAGGCAGGGGAGCGGAGGGGGACCGCGCACCGATCTCGGTAAAGACCTCGACGACGCCCTCTCCCGTCTTGGCCGACGTCTCGAAGAAGAGCAGCCCGCACTCCTTGGCGTACTCCTCGGCCTCCTCGCGCGACACCTGCCGCCTGCCCTCGCTCGGCTTGCCCCCGTCGGGCCCGTCGTCGCCGCCTGCCGCAGACGCATCGTCGCCCGGCGTCTCGGTCGCGTCGTCGCCCTCGTCCGCGTCCTCCGGGTTCGCGGCATCGTCGTCCGTGGCCGCAGCGGTCGGCGTCGAGGGCTCGTCGTCGCCGGAGGAGCGCACGAGGTCGACCTTGTTGCCGGCGAGCGCAATGACGATGCTGCGGGGCGACATTCGTCAGAACCGCCGACTCGTCCCAACGCCGCAACTAACTCACTTGGGGTTGGCCTGCCTCTGCAGCTCCTTAACCCACGTCTTGGCCTGGTCGAGCGAAGCCTGCGCGCGCCCAGCCAAGTCAGCGCCGTCTCATCGAAACGAGGCGGCGACACGGGCAACGCACCGACTTGGTCACGTCATAGACAACGACGGCAGCTTGGGCGTTGCGGTAGTACATAGGCGAGAGGCTGCGGAAGCGCTCCTGGCCCGCCGTGTCCCAGATCTCGAACTTGATAACCTTGTCCTCTGCGAGGCCCGGAAGCGTCAACGGGAAAGTCCTGTACCGAGCGCGCGCCCGCCGCAGTGTAGATGAACCAGAGCGACGCACCAAGGCGGCATCGCTGCGTCAGGAAGGCGGCACCGATGGTCGGCTCCTTGTTCGGCTGGAAGTCGTTCTGGCAGAAGCGGAGGACGACCGACGACTTGCCCACGGCCGACTCGCCTGCAGTCATGGACTCAATCTGGTCAGCGTGGCGCCCTTGTGCAGCGTCCCTGTAGCGCTGAAGGAGGGGCACTCGCCTGTCGGGTCGGTGACGATAGATGAACGCGGTGGCGGCAAGGCAGAGGTCAGCGGGATTATTCGGACGGATCGGGGTGTGAGAACAGCCTCGTTCGGCAGTCTGAGCGAGCCACCGCAGTCTCAGAGGGCGAGAGCGCGGTGCACGTCGCTCCGGGAGATGAACGAGGTTCGGCAGTCGCGACCACGGCGTTCCAGAGCTGCAGGACGGGCGGGACGCACCAAGGAGGACAAGCTTGACCTGCACGGGGCGCGCAGGCGGCTGCTGGGGCTGTTCCTGCTCGCTCATGGTGAAGTGCCGATGGACAACGCTGCGAAGTCCCTCTCTCGCTCGAACCCTCCACCCGTCTCCAGCCCGGCGCTATGCTGACCGTGCTAGCCTCTACATACACGGCTCGGGCTCCGCGTGCATGCACTGGCGGATCCCCGGGGTCCACTCTGCTCGCGCCCTTCTCGCCCTCGATCTCTCCGCCCACCTCTTGCTTCTGCACTCAGACTCGTCGCGGCTGTGGACAGACTCGCTGAAGGACTCCTGGGCTCCGTTTCTACTTCGGCTGCGCTTGCTTCCGGCTGCCTGGTTGTTGCACTGGTTGACCCGCTTGCTTCTGTGCTTCTACGAAGCGGCTGTTCTGCCTTCCTTGCCTGAGCCAGCCCGAACGACACATGTGGGCCATACCACATACATTATCGGGAATGGGGTATTGTGGCAAGTCGAGCTACGCTGCTGAAATGTTGACTTCCATGGCCGGCGTTGCTCTCACTGTCGTCCGCTTCTTGAAAAAGCCGCTCAACCCTGACGACCAGCAAACTTCAAGCACAGCGCCGTCTTCTCGTCGGACAACCGTGATTAGCTGCACTGGAGCCAGCTGTCACCGCGGTGGTGCCGATGCAGGGGCATTTCAAGACGGCCCGCGAGACAATTCCGACGAGGAGCACCTCGGAAGTTGCGGGAGGCCGTCTCGCACGGGCTGCTAGTGACCTGCAGGGCGCCTCGCTTGCATCCCAGGACGTGCAAAGGCAAGAGCTCCCAGGAGGTGAAGGGCGTCGTCGCGAGCTCCGCCTCGCCCAACCGGGAAAGGTCATCCTCGTGGTGCCTGGTTCTCCGCGTTCTCGTTACAACCGCAGGCGCACTTGCGCTGTGCCCCTGCGCCCCGGCAGCGATGATAGGGGCGTCGCGTGTCTTGTCCTGAGAGCTCCAATTCATCCGCGGCCGAAGCGTTCTCAGGCGCATGCGCAACTGCTCCCCGCCGACGTGATCTTCTCTCGCTCGCTTTGCCGTCCTTCCTGCTCGACCATACCGCTGTTTGACGACGCTCTTCGACGCCTGCTCTGCCTACTCGGCTCGCCCGACCCCTCACACTCGTTTGAACCGCCTGCATCGACGCAACCTTCTCAGCTTTCGCCCGTCGTCCCGTTCCCACGCTTTCGCCTGCCCGACCTAGCCGCTCCTCCGCCTCGAGTTCCTCCATGCCGGCATGCCCCAGTGTCGACAACCCGCTGCGATACCCCTGCTAAGCTATACCCTGCTCGCCCTCGCACTCTCGCCTTTCGTCCTCGCCTCGCCCGACACCTTTACTTCGCCGCACGGCGCATCCTTGGCCCTCCGCCGCGCTCGACAGCAACCTGTACCCCACTACTCGCGCCATACACGGCGACAGAATGCGGCGCAACAGCTGCTGTGCGCATTGGGCGTGACCGCCGCATGCCAAGATACCAGCGCCTCGGTTCCAGCCGTGGACACTAACTCGGATTGGCTTAACTGTGCGTGCATTTGCTTTATCGAGTAAATGCTCTCAGCTGAACCGGGGTTGTCTGCAGGCGGCGCCGTCGGCAACGTTTGCCCCTCTAGCCTTCCGAATGGCGTCGGACCCGTGCTGTGCCAGGGCGGTCAGTGCGTCTCGGCCTGCATTCTCGGCTTCAGCTGGTCGTACGCCGCCGGAGCCTGCATCAACACGGCGTCAGACCCGTCCAACTGCGGGGCGGTCGGGACGGTGTGCATCGCGCCGACGGGGACGAAGAGCGTGGCGTGCGCCGCAGGCCTGTGCCTCTCGACCGAGTGCGAGGGCGGCTATAGCCTGACGGGCGGGACATGCGCTGCGGTGCCCTTCTCGTCTGATGCGAACAACTGCGGCGAGGTGGGGAACGTCTGCCCCGACTCGTTCGCGAATGGGAGCGGGAGCACATGCCAGAACGGCGCGTGCCGGCCCGTCTCGTGCAACGTCGGGTACGACTGGGACGCAGAGGCAGGGGCGTGTATCGACGTGCGCAGCGATGCGCAGAACTGGTGAGCCGCTTCGCCCTCTCCTCGACCTTCTTAAAGCCTCGCTCATTCACTTCTCGCGTTCCAGCGGCACTGTGGGTAACGTCTGCACGTCCGAGCAGACATGCTCGGCTGGGCAGTGCATCTCGGCTAGCTCGACCAGCACAACGAGCAGCACGACGAGCAGCCCGACATCTGCGTCTTCCACCTTGTCCAGCACCACATCAGGCGTTAGTTCCAGCACGACTTCGAGCACGAGCGATGGTGCCTCCAGCACGCCCAGCGCTACAGCAGCCAGCTCCGCTTCGTCGACTGCGGATTCTTCCGCCTCTTCCTCGTCCGTTTCGACGACCACGACTTCTTCCCCCTCCTCCTCAGCCACCTCGAGCACGAGCGAGGCAGCAGACACGATCACGGCGCAGCAGGTTCCGGCCGCCTCTGCGTCTGCTCGCGCACGTGCCAAGCGCGCCATGGTCCCGCCCACCTCGAACCGGCTCTGCCCGGACAACCTCACGGCGTGCCCCATTGAGAGCTCGTCCTTCGCCTCCGCGCGGGACGGCTCGAGCTTCGAGACGCTCCGCGCGCTCGTCTTCGCCGCGTCGACCCCTCCCGCCGCCGGTCCGTCTCTCCCGCTCGCCGAGCGGAAGGCGATCCGGAGCGGCTTCGAGTGCGTCGACACGCGCTTCGAGACCGAGTCGTGCGGCGGGTGCGCCTCGCTCGGCGAGGGGCTCAACTGCGCCGAGGACGTGCCGCACGCGCGGAGCACCGGGTGCGAGGAAGGGCGGTGCGTCGTGTTTGCGTGCGAGAAGGGGTGGCAGCCCAACCCGAGCGCGAGGGCGTGCGTGAGGGTGCACGACGCCGGGAGAAAGCGCGGACACCGACGAGGGCAGCGGAGGCTGTCGCACTGAGGAGGAGGAGGATGCGCAACGAGCAGGACTCATAGAAGATACCCCGATACCCGCTCTTTCCCACTTTTGCCCGCCCGCTGTACAAAGTCTCCTTCCTTTCAGCATGCCCGGCATCACTGCAGTGTTATACTGTCCACACCATCGAGGCAGAGAAGCAGGCATCGTCGCCCGGATTTCCACACAAGGCCCATTCGACGCGTGCCGAGTAGCCCGTCTCGCATAGATGCGAGATGCTCGGCGCGAGAGAGGAAGCCGATCCGAGCGGCACAGGCAGAGGAATCGAGCAGTAAGTAGTAAGCAGGGCACAGCACCGCACCTCTTTACCGCAGCGTCGCCTTCTCGCCCGTCACCGCCGTTTTGTAAGTGACCTCGAATACATTGGGCGCACGACACGGTGGAGCTGGGGGTGGAGGGGTGCAGGTCGAGTGGAAACGGACAGCGTGGAAAGACGGACGGTGCAGAGAAACATCGAAAGGTGTGGGGGGAATAACCGAGAGAGGTAAAATCGACCATAGGATTACGTCTACTGCTCCTCGACGTACTGTCGCACATGTGAGGTCAGCGAGAGAGCGAGGACATTGCGAGAAAGCTCGGGTCGGGACGCACCTCGCCGCCTTCCTCTGCGTACTCCTCGTACTCGTCGTCGACGCCGGCGTCCTGGTACTGCTGGTACTCGGCAACGAGGTCCTGCATCTGCACGTCATGTAGCACATCGAGGCGCGGCAGCATCAGCAAATGCAGGAGAAGCCGGATTTCGGTAGCGAAGAGAGCGACGCACGTTCGACTCGGCCTCGGTGAACTCCATCTCGTCCATACCCTCGCCGGTGTACCAGTGGAGGAAGGCGCGGCGACGGAACATGGACGAGAACGAGCTGCCGACACGCTGGAAGAGCTCCTGGATCGAGGTCGAGTTGCCGATGAAGGTGACCGCCTGCACGAAGGCACCGAGACGCATCAGTCCCAGCGGCCCTTCCTGCGACCGCAGCAGATGGACGCACCATCTTGAGACCCTTGGGCGGGATCTCGCAGTGGGCGCTCATGACGTTGTTGGGCACCCACTCGACAAAGTAGTCGGCGTTCTTCTGCTGCACCGAGAGCATGTTCTCGTCGACCTCGCGCATCGAGACGGCGCCGCGGAAGTAGGCCGCGACGGTGAGGTACCGGCCGTGCCGCGGGTCGCACGCCGACATCATGTTCTTGGCGTCAAACATCTGCTGCGTCAGCTCCGGGACCGTGACGGCGCGGAACGACTGCGAGCCCTTGGCGGTGAGGGGCGCAAAGCCGACCATGAAGAAGTGGAGACGCGGGAAGGGAACCATGTTGACGGCGAGCTTGCGCAGGTCCGAGTTGAGCTGGCCGGGGAAGCGCAGGCAGGTCGTGACACCGCTCATGACGACCGACACGAGCTGGTTCAGGTCGCCGTGGGTCGGCGACGTGAGCTTGAGCGTGCGGAAGCAGATGTCGTCTGCAGGCGCAGAGGTCAGTCGGGTTGAATGAGCAAGAGAGGAAAAGCACGCACAGAGGGCCTCGTTGTCAATGCAGAACGTCTCGTCCGAGTTCTCGACGAGCTGGTGCACCGAGAGCGTCGCGTTGTACGGCTCGACGACTGTGTCCGAGACCTTGGGCGACGGGACGACCGAGAACGTTGCCATCATGCGGTCGGGGTACTCCTCGCGGATCTTCGAGATGAGGAGCGTGCCCATGCCCGAACCCGTACCGCCACCGAGCGAGTGCGTGAGCTGGAAGCCCTGGAGGCAGTCGCAGCCCTCGGCTTCCTTGCGGACGACATCGAGGACCGAGTCGACGAGCTCGGCACCCTCGGTGTAGTGACCCTTCGCCCAGTTATTGCCTGCGCCCGACTGTGCGTGAACCATGTTGTCCGGGCCTGCGGGGCGTCGAGTCAGTATCCGAAGCGCGGAAGATCAGGCTCTTTCGCTTGATCGCCGCAGCAGCGCGGTCGAACAGGCGAAAGGCAGGGGAGGAGACGAACGGAAGAGACCGCCGAGAGGACCACCGCGGATCACGTCCATCGTGCCGGGCTCGAGGTCGACGAGGACAGCGCGGGGGACATAACGGCTGTTGCCGGCCTGCAGAGCGAGCGAAGTGAGCATGGGACGAGAGCAGGTCAAACATGGTGCAGCTGACCTCGTTGAAGTAGACGTTGAGGCGCTCGAGCTGGAGGTCGTTGTCGCCCTTGTACGCACCCTGGCCGTCGATGCCTGCAGACGAGCGGTCGTCAGCCCACCGCAGGGCAAACAAAGGGTGTCGTGCGAATCGACGACACACCGTGCTCCTCCGTGATGGTCTCCCTGTAAAGCTCGTCGGGTCAGTATCGTAAGTCTGTTTGCGAGGGTCGGGAGCGGCACGCACCAGAACTTGGTACCGATCTATTGACAAGCGGGAGAGAGGGGAGCAAGGTGGTCAGTCGCCGTCCCGCAATTCCAGCTGGCCCAGCACGGCCGCCATAGCACTCGTCCCGAGGGCAGTCCGCCGGCCCATACAGCAGCCGTGCACGCTCGGGTAATGCCCACGGTCGTGCGGTTCACACGCCCCCTCGATCACCTCTGCGCGAACAAGGAGAGCAGCGCACCTGGTTGCCGCACTGTGATCCACCGAGCAAACACAGCGTCAGCACTCTGTCTGACAGTGGACCATCCGCGCGTCGAAAGGAGCGAGCGAGCGAGTTGTCCCCCCCAGCCTCCCTCGTCGCTCGCCCGCCGGCTCGCTGCTCCCGACGCGCGTCGCGAAGGAAGGGGACCGACCTGGCCCGTCTGGAGGTGCACAATCTCACTGCAGACGCGGTCGACACACGCGTCAGCTCGGTCGGGCGGGCGGCAAGGTGCACGCGTGTTGAGGGAAACGCGGGTGCACGAGGCAAGGGCGGGCGGGAGCTCACCGCATGGTTTCTGCGGGCACTTGGGGCGGGTCAGCGGGTGTGCGGAAGGCTCTGAAGGCTCGGCGCACAAGGTACTGCACGGAGGGGAAACGCGAGAGGGGCAGAGGCGAGGGGGACGAGGGCGCGCGGAAAAGGGCCCGCCCCGACGCGCTCTCACCAAGTCGCACTCGCACGACAAACAACGCCTGCTCTCGCCCGCCCAGCCTCGGACACGGGATGCGGGGCACGAGTGCATACAATGCCAACACACGAGAGCAGCAGCAGAGGACGGCAAAGACCACCACGGCAGCGAGGCGACACAGCCGAGGCTGGCTTCGACCGTGGAGCGGACAGGACTAGGGCGGGAAAGGTGTGTATCTACAGAACGGGGCGACAGGGCGAGGCAGACGGGTCGAGTACGGGTATCGAGCAGCGGAGAATCACCGAGGAGTCGTCGTGCGACAGAGGCGGGTATGCAAGTTGCGAGCGTGCGCGGTTGATCGAGGACAGCAGCAAAGCAGCTGCAAAGCGTCGAGACTGTCAGAGTTATGCCTGAGGGGAGGAAATAGCCAAGACATACGCGCTAGCCCGTCTAGATGAGACTCAGCTCGAGCGTCCACACCCGTCGTGCCCACACCTTGACGTCGCGCTCCCGAGGCGTGCCGGCATTGATCTTGAGGTCGGTCGCGTCCCACCAGCACTTGCGCTGCGCATGCTCGACGAGTCAGCCTCTGCAGACGGAGAGAGCAGAATGCAGGGGAAGGGAGGACGCACGGCCGGTTTCCGCCAGAACAGGAGCAGCTTCTGCGCCGTCGCGAGCTGCTGCGCGTTGACCTGCGCGCCGCCGTGCTCCTCGACGCTCGAGTCGGGCCCGTTCTCGTTCGACGGCGACGACGGCGCCGAGCTGCCGAGCGGCGGGTGCACGATCCCCGTCTTGAGGAGGACGAGCGCGATCGACGCGATGCAGCACCGCGACGGCTCGAGCGAGCGGTAGCCCCATACGTCGTCACGCTCAAAGCCGCTACGGAGGCGAACGGGTCAGTCGCGTAGGCGGAATAGAGAAGCGCTCAACTCACCTCATGCAGAGCATGTCGATCAAGTGCTGCTCTGCGACGTTGTTGTCGCGGCTGACGTTGCGCTGCAGCGCCGTAAAGATGCTGCGGTGGTCGAGGAGCGCGTTGCCGCAGTCGACCTTGAGCTGCGACAGCGCCGAGTTGGGCTTGCCATTGTCGTCCGTGCCCGGGTGTGCGTCTCCCGGCGCCGCGCCCTGCTTGCCCGGCGGGATTGCAAAGTACTCGAGCTCCTCGCGCAGGACAATGATGGCCTGCTTGAGGAAGAGCGGGTTCTGCATGTTGGCTTGGGCGAACGGCGATGTGAGGGACAGGTCGCGCCGCGGGCCGTCGGGCGGGCCGTAGAACGTGTCGCGCGCGGTGCCGAAGAAGTCGAGGACAAACTCGAGGCATTGTGCGTCGAACTATGTGCGTTCAGGCCCGAGACGGGGTCAGCGTGAATCGCGCTTGACATGAAGCGGCGGCAGATGCAGCATCGCAGGCGGGCTCCGCTCAATCTGCGACTGCGTCCAGCGCTCGCGCGTGCCAGTCCTTCGTATGTGATAACCCGATGCATCGTGTCCTTAGGTATCTGGAGCGAGCGAAGCGACACTCACGTCGACGAAGTAGACGTCCTCCTCCTCCTCGTCGTCCTCGGTTGCGTCGGCTCGCAGGGGCCGCTGCGGGCTGAGGACGACGCCGTTGGGGAAGAGGCACAGGAGGACCGATTCGGGGAGCTCCATGAGGGCCTCGCGCTCGAGCGAGAGGCGGACGCCGCGCAGGTCGAGCGCGACCTTGGTCGAGTTGGCGAAGCTCATGGCGCAAGTTGGAGGCTCTGTTTAGAGGTGCTGGGAGTGACTGCAGGCGCGCACAGCGGTCGCGAGGCGGGACTGAGGGGTCGGTGAACCGGCGGTGGGGGAGGAGATCGCAGCAACAACAGGCGCGTGTGGGCGAGGTGCGGAGCAGCGGATGGCAGGAGAGAAATCCTGACAAGCTCTTGTGCGTCTCTGCCTTGCTCGTCTGGCGAGTGCGCGGGTGTGGTTCGACCGAGAGAGCGACGGAGCAGACGCGACTCTCTACAAGACTCGCCGCAGTCGTTGTCTGCCTGCTGGGACAACAGGACGTGCTTCCATCTGGCCTACGGTGGTGCACTTGCACTGCGAGACTCTGCCCGTCCCCCAGCGCGGTCGGCACCCGATCCTTCTCCTCGTGTCGACCCTGGCCCTTCAGCCGAGCTGCACTTCCATGATGAGGCTGCCTGTACCCATCTCCCGCGCTGTTGCAACAACAGAGCCGGTGTGCGCCATCTCATGGCCCCGAAGTCTGACGGTGTGGGCTCGTTGTCGCCGTCCCTGCGCGCGGAAGCCGCGGGTTGGTCTTCTCATCGGCGAACTCGGAGCTGCAGCGCGCAGCTACGTATCAGCGTGGCTTCCGGATGCCTGTGAGCTCGCCAGGAATGCTGTAAACTCGCTGAGATCGCCTCGCGACCGTGCAAGGGATGGTCGAGACCGGAATATCCAGGGCACGCCGTGACGACAAACCGCGCGCTGTCTCCTTCGGCGTGGCTTGTACTCCTGTACAGTCTCCGGTACCATCGCAGCCCCCTCCTGCACGGCATTTCGCCGACTTGTCCGCTGCGGAAGCACGGATGCGCGGAGTCTCCGACCTGAACGAGCCTCCTCGTCCTCACGTCGCCTCGGCCAGCGCTCTCTGCTCTTTCTTTCCGGTCTGCTCCGGATCTCGAGTGCAGACTTTGCTCGTGCAGCGCCCGTGGCAAGTCAACGACCCGCAACGACCAGAATCGTGAGCTCCTTGTCAGGTGCGACCTTATCGCATCGCGGCCCCGGAATGGTGCTGATCTCACCCGTCTCTCCCGGCGCAGTCGCACGTCCGCCAAAGCACTCTACTATGCCGCACACCGCCTACACGAGTCGCGCGCCCCTTTGCGAGGACCTGCTTGTGGCCATTCTCGACGAACTCCCCTCTCGCTCGCTCGTTCGCGCCCGCAATGTCTGGTGGGTCTCCCCCATCTTAGCTCACGCACTGCATAGAGCTGACTCGCGGAATTCAGTCGTGGATTCGCGGTGCTGGCAGATGAGATTCTGCGACGCCGCTTTCTCGACATTGTGCAGGACGAATCGACCCAGCTCATCGTGCGTCGCCTCTCTCTGCGCGCTGGCTCCATTCGCTGAATTGTCTCATGTGCAGCTCGAGAGCTGCCCTCCCTACGAAGCGCGCTCGCTTCACCGCCAGCCGATCGTGTTCTCGCATTTTGGGCCTTCGCAAGACATGCCGTTCACCGGCAACGTCGCTCACTTCTCGGTCGCCTGCGCCGACGGAGTCATCGCCGACCCGCAGTACCTGCCGCTGGACGACGGCGAGCTGTTTGCGCAGAACGTCCTCAGCGTGCATCTCCGAAGCTCGCCCAAGCCCGCACCTCCAGACGTCGCGCGGAACCCGCTCGACGGGTTCGACCGCGACAACTTTGTGGTGTACTCGAGCCCCTCCGCTCCGCCGCGCTTCCTCGACTATGCCTACTCGCTCAGCCTCGCCTCGTCACTCGACCGGCTCTTCCGCTCGTGGTTCCTCGAATCGGCCTCCGAGGCGCCTCCCCCTCCCTCAATTCCGACCCTGCCCTACTCGACCTACACCTCACCCTACGCCTCGCGCACGAGCTCTCCCTCGCCGAGCTCGAGCGGAGCAAGCACGCCGACCGGTGGCCGGCACACGCGCTCAAAGCGCCTCGCAGCGCCGTACGACCCCCGCTCGCGCTCGGCGCTCTTTGCCGCCCAGATCGAGTGCCTACAGGTCGCGCGCGAGGACGCGTACGACTCGGACGATGATGTCCTCGCTCGCTCGCCGGCTTCAACGTCGTCGTCGCCTGGAGCGCGATTCGGCACGAGAGCCAACGCCCCGCCGAGGGTGTACGAGTACTGCTTCTCGAGTCTCGAGCTCGACGTCGCGAAAGTCGTCACCATGGCCGAGGAGAACCTCCCGCACTCGGCAGGCGCAAAGAGGTTGGCCCCCGGGTCGCCGACTGGTAGAACGGTGCCGCGCGACGCGCCCGTCCTGCTTGTACTTTGAGCACATTCAAACTTTTTTTAAGTAAGTACGCTACGGGCTGACGCCTTCGTGAACGTGAGCTGGGTAGCTGACAACGGCCGTGCAGTTCCGCACTTCCCTCTAGATCCCGTCACGTTCCGCCGCTTCGCTGTTGCGCCTCCAGACTAAATGGACCCGAATGTGCCTCCATTCTCCTAGATAGCCCTTGCTGGCCAGACGTAGACTGTACAGGTCCTGGTTTTCTTTGCAGCAGACTCACTCTTGAGCACCGTCTCTTCTCCCTGTTTGCCTTGTAAAACTACGCTCTCTCTCGCCTCTTCGTCAGCCAGAGAAGCCCGTGGACAGAGCACAGAATACAGCTGAACAGCAACTGATCGCAGCCCATTCTACAGCTTGCTCTCCCTCTTGACCTTGGTCGCGCCCTCGACCAGGATCTTCTCGGCGTCGCGCTCCATACGCTCGAGCAGCTCGGCGCACGAAGGAACGTCTTCAATGAGGCCGAGCACGCCAGACGAGCTCCACACGCCGGCGTCGGGGTCGCCTTCGTCGTAGACCTTCTTGCCGCGGGCGCCAGAGACGAGCTGAGGCGGGCAAGCTCCTGTCAGTACGGAAAGTAACACTTCGATGGCCGTCGTCTGACGCTGGCGTCAGGACGACGCCAGAAAGAGAGAGCTCGCGACTGACCGGCGCAAGCTCGGGGAATTCGACGCCGCCGGGCCGTCGTTCCTTCGCGACAACCTCGGTTGCGATCTGCAGGTTTTTTGTCAGCACCGCAACTACCTTCCAGCCGAGCACCGAGACTTACCTTGTTCTTGAAGACTCGAGCAGAGCTGCGAGCCGACATCAGCGACGGTACCGAGCGGCAAAGCAGAGGGAGAAACGCACTTGCGCAGCGAGCGGAAGATGTGGGTCGTGTCTAGCTCGCTCGCCTCGACCATCGCCTTCTTGATGTTGTCCTGAGCAGCAAAAGAAAAGTGAGCCCCTGTGATTTGTGCGGAGCGCGCGACAGAAACGTACGTGGATGTAAGACTCGGTCGTCGCCATAAAGACGGTGCCGCAGTTGACGCCTTCGGCGCCGAGCGAGATGGCCGCTGCGAGTCCACGCCCGTCGCCGATACCGCCGGAAGCAATGTACGGCGTCTTGAGCTTGCGAGCCGCAAGGGCAAGCTGAAAGCGAGGCTCGTCAGCAGCAGGTTCGGCTCTGGAAGACGTTTGAATTTACCAGGAGCAAGCCGCCAACGTCGTCCTCTCCTGGGTGTCCCGCGCACTCGAAGCCGTCGATAGAGAGGAAGTCTACGCATGACAGCAATTGGATCAGTGCCGGCCAACGCTCAATGAGTACCCAGGTTGACGCACCGACCCCGACTTTCTCCGCCGCCTGGGCGTGGCGCACCGCTGTGCACTTGTGGATCACGATCAAGCCCTTGCTCTTGAGGTACTTGATGATGGGGATGGCAGCGGGACCGCCGGCCGTCTCGGCAATCTTGACCTTCTCCTCGACGATAACCTTGGCGTACTCCTCGTACGGCGGCGGAGAGATTGAAGGAAGGAAGGTGAGGTTGACGGCGCTGCAAAGAAGCACACGTGTCAGCACGAAACAGGGTCATGGAAGGAGGGAAGTGAGGCCGCACAAGGGCTTGTCCGTCAAGCTGCGCACTTCGCGGATCGACTTGCGCAGCCCTTCTGGCGAGCCAGCAGTCAAGCCCGTCAGAATGCCTAATCCGCCGGCGTTGGAGACGGCAGCGACAAGCTTCGGCAGCCCCACCCACCTGCAGGGAGGAAGCCGAGAGGTCAGCTTGCACCTCAGAGCGATGTTGCGCCAAATGAACGCACATCATGCCGCCCTGTACGATGGGACGCTTGATGCCGAGCGCCTTTGTGAGCTTCGTCTCGATCCTGCAGAGGAGGCGGGCGGGGGAGATGAGCGTGAGCGGGGTGCAGTCAGCGCCAGGAGACTGTTGCGGGAGCTGCAGAGCCTGCATGCCAGCAAGACAGCTCACATGGTGTGTTCTGCAGCTCTGGTGGAGTGCGAGAGAGGCGAAGAGGCAGAGGCGAGGCGGTGCTCGTCCTCGTCGCCTTTCCGGCCGGCAGCACCAGAGACCCCGGTGTCGCAACTCGCGAATCTTGCTTAGCGAGCGAGCAGATTGTGAGCAGACTCAGCGTATGCTCTAGAGACGGCAGCAGCTACCGGAGAGGGTGGGCCGAGCAGTACGAGGCATGCTAGACCCTTCCGCGTACAGCCAGACGGGAACTAACTTTGCCTTCTTTCCAGCATTTCTAGGTACACAGCCGACTCCAGCCAGCCCTAAGCAACCAGACAGCGACGCTCACGCGCCGATGACCTTCTGAATGCCCTGCAACAGGGTCCACACGCCCCAAGCGCCCGCATCGGGCACGGCCGCCTCGCGAATCTTCTCCTGGTCGACGTACGCCGCGCGGCCCGCCTTGGCATCGAGGTCGCGCGTCGCCTCGGCCGCCTCGTGCGCCGCTTTGAAAGCGTGCGTGAGCCCGTCCGAAGGGGAGGCCGAGAAGGTCAAGATGAAGGACGAGAGCGGGTCGACGAGCGTGCGCGAGGGAGGGCGCGCGCGCGTGTAGTTGTAAAGCGTGTTGAGCGCGAGCTGCAAAAGTAACAGGATGAGCTCTATTGACACCATGGCCCGATTCGAATATTCGCACGAAACGCACCTCGAGAGCGCGAGCCCAGACCTCCTTGCCCGCCGTGTCGGAGCTCTTCTCCTTCGCCGCGTCGAGCAGGCCCTTGCTGAGGCCACTCAAGCCGATTGCGTACAAGCCACCGCTCGTACCGCCCATCTCCTTCTCGACGATGGCCGAGATGGCGACCATGGCCGCGACGACGTCGTCATCGGGAATGCCGTTCTGTGCGATGGCGTCGAGGATGCCCTGCGCGCCCGCCTTGAGGGTGAGACCGGCGTCGCCATCGCCGGCGATGGTGTCGTAGCGCGTGATTTCCGGCTCGGCGGCAACAAGCGCCTTGAGACCCGCCTCGAGTGCAGAAATGAAGAGCTTCGAGTCGGTAGCTACGGGAAAACGGCGGTGTCAGCGCAGTCGTCCTTTGCGAGCCTAGCCTCAAACCGGGCAGTCGTGCCACAGGTACTGGTAAGCCGCAGCGAAGCCGAAACACTCACGCTTCGGGCCCTTGACCTCCTCACCGGCCTTCTCCTGCTTCTTCCCGACCTTACTCTCGTCGCCCTCCGCGAGGACCTTCATCTCGGGCTCGCCCTTGTATGTCCACTTCCACGCGGGCGCGTCCGTCGGCGCGTCAAACAGGTCGACGAGGAGCGACGAGTCGAACTTGAGCGCCGACGAGGCCGTAGAGGTTGCGGGAAGCGAGACAGGCTCGCGCGGGAGGAGGAGGAGCGTGAGCGAGAAACCGGGGAGGTTAAGCGAAGTCATGAACGAGCCGGCGACGGCGCTGCGCGCATACCACCCTGTCAATCTCGCAAATCCAGATTGATTGGGCCTGCCGGAAGATCCGGGTATAGTCACGTACCGCTTGACCGTGATCTTCTTGCGCGCGAGCCAGTCGGCCGCCTCCTTCGCGACGATGCCGAGCTCGAGTTCGGGCAGGCCGCCCAGATTGTTGACCATGAGGATGACCTCGTCCTTCCCGTCGTTCTTGAACGGCACGTACGAGCGCTCGTCGTCGGTCGTCGACGTGATGGTCGTCAGGAACTCGTCGACGAGCTTGGCGGCCGAGGGGATGGGCGAGACCTTGCGGATACCTGGCTCGTTGTGCTGTGCGAATAACCCCTCGTGAGCGACGTACTGCGCCAATATGCGGAGAGGAAGCGCAGCGTACGATGCCCATGCCAATCTCGGCCTCGTCATCCTTGAGGTACGCCTCGCCCTTCTCCGTCCCGGGCACATGGCAGTGCTCCAGCCCCATTCCGATCGTCCCGCAGCGCTCGGCGACAATCTTGGCGACATGCTCGAGCTCGTCGATGCTCCCGCCCTGCGCCCCCAGCGCGCCGGCAAGCTTGTACGTGAGGACAGTGCCGGCGAGCCCGCGCCGGCCGGTGAGGGCGCCCTGCGAGCGCGGGACGGCAACGTCGTCGCCGACGACGACCATGCGGACAGAGTTGTCGTTGAGGTGCGTCGCGGCCCAGCGCTCCTTGGCCAGGCCGAACTGGAGGACATCGCCCGTGTAGTTCTGCGGGTGCGAGGGCGGCGTCGTGTCAGTCGGCCCTCTCCTGCAGAAGCAGGACAAGCCAGAACTTACCTTGACGACGATCAGGGTGCCCTTCGCGAGGCTAAGCTTGTCGAGCGCCTTCTCGACCTGGCCTGCGTTCGGCGACGCAAAGACCTGGCCGCTGACGGCGGCGCTGAGCATGCCCTCGCCGACAAAGGCGGCATGCGCGGGCTCGTGACCTCCGCCTCCGCCGCAGACGAGGTGCACGCGGTCCTTTGCGGGCGAGCGGAGGAGGAGCGTCGAGTCGTAGACTTCGGTGGCCGGGTTGAGGAATGTGAGGCCGCTGAGTGAGTCGACGATGGCCGTCTTGGGCGTGTTGAGGATGTGCTCTGCAGATGAGTCGCGCGCCACGTACAGCGCAGCAGGAGCAGAGCATAGCCAAGCAGCGACGAGCGGATGTGCGGGGCGCAGAGAAGAGGCGGAGACGAGGCGACAATGGCGAGAGGTCAGCGCGGTGCTACGGGAAGATACTGTGCACGAGGTGCACGCACTGCCCATCTTGGCTGCTCGCTTCGAGGTGAGAGGAAGCAACCTTTCCTTCGCCGCGTTGACGCCGACGACGGGCGGCGTTGCCCCACTTCGGCCCCCGCCAGAACCGCGCCTTTCCGGGGTGCGCCTCTCGAGAAGCGACGAAGACTTCGGGAGGACCTTGCTTTGCACTGCAGAGTGAGAGGCTCGACACACGAAAAGGGGAGAAGGGAGTGGGACACGAGGACGAAAACGACGACGAGGGAAAGAAGAAATAACGGCCGAGACACAAGAAGAAGAGGGCAAGTCGGCAGCATCTAGATGGAAAAGAAGGGCTGCTCGTTCTGCGAGCGTCACACAAGAGAAAGGGAGTCAGCCAGGTGATGAGCGCGAAGCCCCGGCAGGAGCGAGAGAGCGACAGCCAGAGACGCACGTTTTGCTGCTGCTGCTGCTGTTGCTGCTGCTGCTGCTGGCCGTACCCGGTCGGCTGGTTGAACTGCATCGGCGCCTGGTACTTGCCCGTGACGCTCCCGAACGGGTTGAGCGGCTTGGCCAGCCCCGTCGTCTGCGGCTGCATCGGCCCCTGCCCCTGCGCGACCTGCTGCCCCGTCTTCTGCTGCCACACGGGCACGCGCGACGCGCCGACGTTTCCAAACGTGTCGAGGCCGTCCTCGCGCCCGCGCCCGAGCATCGAAGCGAGCTCGCCGTGCTTGGCGTCGCCCGTCGCCTTGAACCGCCCGCCGCCGCCCGTCCGCTGCGGCTGCACCTGCGGCTGCTCGGGCGCCGTGGCTGGTGCCGGAGCGGGCGAGGGGGAAGGCTGGAACGACGAGTCGAACGCCGGCTGCGGCGCAGGAGACGAGGTCTGTGGCGGCGCGGCGAACGCGGCAAAGGGGTTGTTGGCGCCGAAGCCGGTCGCCTGCGGCTGGATTGCCTGCTGGGGCTGCTGCGCCTGCTGCTGCGCGTAGAGCATCTGCTGTTGCCGCATGTAGTCCTCGTACGCCTGCTGCTGCTGGAACTGCGCCTGCATCTGCTGCTGGTACATCATCTGCTGAGCCTCTTGCTGCAGGCGCATGTTCGTAGAGTCGGAGTCAGCGAACTCGTCTTCGAGGACTTGCCACCTGACAAGGTCGGTTGCAACATGCAACGCACCTGTCGCTGGAGCTCGAGAAGCTGCTGCTGACGCATGTACTCCTCCATCTGTGCCTGCTGCTGCGCCTGGTACGGGTTGTACGACATCCAGCCCGTCTGCATCGGCTGCTGCACCGTCGGTGCATCCATGTCGATGAGAGCGTCATTCCTGCGAACGGATCGTCCACGTTATCAGTACACGGCGCGACTGCTGCACAGTGAGACCGACGAGGGCTATCTCGCGAGACGTACCGCTCCTGCTGCCGCTGCTCGTCAAAGAGGCTGTCTCCACCGTTCGCCGCCAGCATCCTCTGCCTCCGCTCCTCCTCCTCGCGACTGAGCCGCATCGCCTCCTCGAGCTCGTTGTCCGCGCGGTGCCGCCCCGCCTCCTCGGCCGCCGACCGCTTGCTCGCCTCGATCGCGCGCTGCAGCTCGTCGTCCCCTCCGCCGCCACGCGGGGGCGGCGTCGCGCGCGAGGGCCGCTCGCGCACCCGCTCGTCGTCCTTCTGACCTGTCATGCGGTTGCGCATGTCCTTGCGCGACGCGCGCTGCGAGCGCATGCGGTTCTCGTCGAGGAGCAGGGAGGTGATGTCCTTCGCTTTTTGGCGCACTGCGCGTATGGCAGGCCTTCAGAGTCAGCGTCTGGCAATCACTCGCTAGAAGCGCAGTCTCGTGAGGCCTCTACGCACCGTTGGCACCCTGGTCCTTGCCGGCCTCGTCGATGTACTGGAATTCCTTCAACGTCTTCACGATGTACAAGTTTTCGCTGCGAAGCACGACGCTCGGAGGGAATCAGCATCGGCACGGATGACCAAGAGCCGACGACGCCCGTGGCTGAACGTACCGGAAGTACTGCACGACGTTGTCGCTGCCAGCATGGAGGATGTAGTCGAGGACAGTGAGCGACTTAAAGACGTGCCGCCAATTCTTGCCCTTATCATTGAGCCGCTTATCGAGCATCTCGATGATCTCGACAAAGTCTTGCCTGCAATGCGGCAGTGATCAAGGGTGCCAGTGCAAGACACAGAGGAGGATCGTGAGAAGCGCCTGATCAGTCGCGAACCCCGCGACTTTTTCTGAGTAAGCCTGGAACGCACTGGTTGAACGTCATCTGCGCGATCTCGGCCATCCTGCGAGCATCAAGGAGGTCAAGACAGGTGCCAAGTCGGGTGGCTCGACGTGAAGAGTACGCACTGCGTTCCGCTAGGTCCCCAGGGGTCGTTCGAGGTCGCATCTCGGACCTTGGTCTGAGTGTCCGAGTAGCCCTTGACCGAGTTCTTGGCCATGCTGTCGCGAGAACGTGCCGCAATGTGAGGGGGCCGGCGGAGTGGGGGGAGTGAGCGTCCGCAAAGGGTGGATGATGTGAATCGAGAAGGGCGCACCGCATGACGCTCTTTCCCATATTCTGCATGGCCGACATGGTGACTGCGCGCGCTCAACGGGTCGAGAAATGGAGGACGAGAGCGATCGGGGACAACGAGGTGATGAGGCTGCTGCAGAGGGAGGAGCAACGGCGAGGCACTGGCGGGTCTACAGACTGGTGTGGTCGGCTATGCGTCTTTCCTGGCTTGGCTGTCGAGCGCTCTGCTGCGAGGGTGCGGGGGGACGAGGCGGTGCCGAGGTGACGCAGTCGCACGAGGACGAAGACGGCGAGCGGGTGAACGAGAGCAGCACCGTTCGCGTCGTGCAGCCGAGCACAGTCTATCGCACTCTGCACAGCCTGGCTTAAAGGGAGCCGGAGCAAGTGGAGGGCGGGCAAGCGCTGCGTCGGCTGCGCGGAGCGAAACGCCCTCGCTTCCGCCCGAGCCTCGTCCTCGCTTTCCTGGGCTATCGAGAGAGCATGAAGGGACTCAAAGGAGAGCAGCAAGCTGGCTCGAAGCAGCGGCACCCTCGCCGCCGCTTCGCCCTCGGCTTGCTCATCGCTGTCGCTTGCTTGCTCAGCCTCGTCGACCGCACCTCGCTCGACTCTGCCTGGGACTGCCTCCGCGCGTGCAAGCGAGCGTTGACTCCACTGCCGCTCGATCCCCACGAACGCGCGCTCGCTCTCCTCGAGCGTCAACCCATCATCGGTTCGCTCTCTTCCGTTCCTCGTCCAAACCGGCATCCTGAACACCTCGTCTTCCCGTCTAGACGGCCACATCGACCTCGAGATCCTCGCTCGGTGGTACTTTGCCTACGATCTGGACGACCCCAAATTCGACTTGCGCAAGAACGTGACTGGTCACGTCGACATCCCGCGCCTGCGCCTGGGCAAGGTCGGCGGATTGCGCGTCGACTGCTTCCGAAGACCTAGACGCATGGTATCTGACGAGTCCTCATACCCGCAGCTTTCACTCTGTCTTTGTGCCCTGCCCCGAAGACGCGGGCTATCCCTCCGAAAACACGGGCAACTTCACCTCTCCGTCCTTCCGGGTGCGCGACACGGTCGAGCAGATCGACGCCGCCCACCGCATCATCGACCGCTACTCGTCCACGCTCGAGTTCACGCCGACAGCTGCAGCCTGGCGGCGCGCCATCAAGCGCGGCAAGATTGGCGGCATGCTCGGCGTCGAGGGCGGACATCAGCTCGGCGCGTCGCTCGCGACGCTGAGGGCCTACTACGCACTCGGCGCGCGGTACGTCACGCTCACGCACGCGTGCCACTCGCCGCTCGCCGACTCGTGCGGCATGCAGGGGCAGGACCTCGCGCCGCGGTGGGGCGGCCTGTCGCCCTTTGGCCGCGCGGCCGTGCAAGAGATGAACCGCCTCGGGATGATGGTCGACGTCTCGCACACGCACCCCAAGACGGCTTCGGACGTGCTCTCGCTCTCGCACGCGCCGCCCATCTTTTCCCACTCGAACGCCCGCGGCGTCCATCCCAACGTGCGCAACGTCCCCGACTCGATCCTGCGCCGCATCGGGTCGATCGACCCTGCGCGCGCGCCGTTCAACCTCTCGGACGACGGCGAGCGCGGCGAGGGCTGGGGCGCCGACACAGGCGAGGCGCACCTCGCCGTCCCAAGCGGAGACGCCATCGTCATGCTCAACTTTGCAGGCATGTTCGTCAGCGAGTGGCCGAACGACCCGTCGCGCGGCGGCAAGCGCGCCGACGTGCAGGCGATGGCGGATCACGCCGACTACATCGGTCGACTCGCGGGCAGGGAGCACGTCGGCATTGGAAGCGACTTTGACGGCATCGAAGACCCGCCCGAGAGCCTCGAGGACGTCGCGCACTACCCGAACTTGATTGCCGAGCTCATCCGCCGCGGGTGGAGCGATCAGGAGATCATGGGCTTGACGAGCGGTGCGTGTCGCTCTCCCGTTGTGCACGATCACTCGCGATTGACACACATCCTTCGCGGACAGGGAATCTCCTGCGCATTCTCGACAAGGTCGAGGCCGTTGCGCACTCGCAGCGGCACCTCGAGCCGATCCATGCCGTCTTCGAAGGCCGAAGCGACCTCGTCAAGCACGACAAGCCGCCCGGGCACTGAGGCGAGCTGCGCGCGCAAGCGCATATGGCGGTCGACTCATGGACATGCACCCTGGAATCGTTACTTTCCGATAGCAGTTCCGCGCGAGAGGCTGTTTCCACGCATTCGCGATTGCAAGACATGCCCGAGGGAGAAGAGGTGAGAGATGTGTGCACGTTTTGACGAGGTCGAGGTGGACATGGCGCAAGAGAAGTGGAGGTTGTGCACGAGGGTGAAGAGGGGGGCGCGTTAGGGCAAGCAAGCGAGAGGGGAAAGAAGAGGTGGAGAGGGGCGGAAAAACGATGCAGTGACGACGAGACGAGACGGGGTACTGTATGATGGTAGAGCTGAGAAGAGTCGGAGACGGGGAAAAACGATCTGAAGAAGACTGAAGAAGAGAGACAGGAGAAGGGCGAGGGGAAAGTGTCCACTGAGATGAAAACTGAGTGCACGGCGTGTATTTGCGAGAGCAGAGGCAGACTGTGCGGGCGGCGCTGGAGGTCGTGTCGGGCTGGCGAGAACGACGAGGCAAAGGCGCCGCTCAAGAGATGGTGGGTGACAGAGACGGCGAAAATCGAAGGAGAGGAGAGACGTGGACGAGAGGTGGGGGACAATGCGACGGGATGCGAGGCGAAGAGCGAACTAGATACCGGGTCGAAGAACGTTGTCGTAAGGTAAGGTCGTCTAAGCTCCAGCACGAATTCGTCGCCGCTTTACGCCTGCGCCTGGCCCGCCGTCGCCGCTGCGGCAGCCTCCTCGTCGAGCACGAGCGCGCCGATCTCGGGCAGCTGCGGCGACGACGAGTGCGGCTCGCCGCCCTCGCCAAGACGCAGCTGGTCTGTCTGAAGCGGGCTCGCCGGGAACGACATGACGTCGGTAAAGGGGGACCGCGGGAACCCGTTGGACGCGCCGCCGTTGTTGCTCTCCGGGCCAGCCTGCGACTGGCCGCCACCCGGCGGACCGCGCTGCTGGTTGCGCAGGTCGAAGCCGCGGAAGGCGCGTGGTGCACCGCCGCAGCGGTCCTTGCCGTACGAAATCTTGAGCTTCTGGTAGTCGGCGTGCTGCTTGATGCCCTCGATCGCCTTGATCTGTAAGAGCGTAGTACCAATGTGAGCACGAGCACATAAGCAAGTGGAGCAGGCGTAGCGCACGGCGTTCGTGATGTTGGTGAAGTTGATGAACGCGCACTGCTTTTCCTTGAGGAAGTTGACGAGCTCGATCTCGCCGTACTCGCCAAAGTCCTTGCGCAGCTTCTCCTCGGAGTACGTCTCAAAATCTTCAATGTTGCCGACCTGTCGCGCACGAAGAGTGAGCGAGCGCGACAAGGGGGAGCGAGCGGAACCGACGCACGTAGACGTTGCGGGATCCGCCGGCCTGAACGACCATGGCGATGCCAGGCGAAGTCGGACCCGACTGCTTGCCCTGTGATCGAGTGAGAGGGCTGTCAGTACGAGGAGCTGTATTCACGTCAGCGTACAACGCACCCATCCAACCTTGAGCCGGCGGTTGTGCAGCGCAATGCCCTGGAACGACGCCGTCTGGTAGAACGCGAGCGCGCAATGCGGGTCGACAAAAGTGACAAAGCACTGCACGGACGCGGGCGTCAGCGAGGCGCGCAACGAAAGCGAGCGGATGGAACGCACGATGTGCTTGTCGGGGATGTAGCGAATCTGCTGCAAGATGCCGCCGCGGATGATGTTGCAGATCTCCTCGGTCGTCACTTCGGGATGGATGTTCTGCGAGCGAAAACCGCGCGTGAGCTTCGAAGGTTGCAGTGGATGCCGCGACTGCACGACGCACGCCGAGGTAGATGGTGCGGTTGCCAGGCTGCGCGTTCGGGTCACCGTTCTGGCCGTATCCTGCGTCGATCACCGACAGGTTGATCGATCAGCTCGACTGTACAGTGCGGTTCGAGCAGAAGACCGCTTCGCGCGACGCACCGAGCTGCGGGCTCCCGAACCCGAGTCCTCCGAACCCGCCATAGTTGGCGGCCATGCTGCCCATCGCGGCCGCAGCCATGTTGTGCTGCTGCTGCTGGTGCTGGTTCTTGGGCACGTATGCCGTGCGGTCCTTGCCGTACGCGACGCGGCGGCCGGCATAGGCGGGCTCCTGCGGCAAGTTCTGCACGACCTTGATGGCGGTCGCGATCGACAGGAAGTGGACAAAGCCGATGTTCTTATCGCGCACAATCTTGACCTGGTCGATAGGCCCGAAGCGCGACAGGTCGTCCCGCAGCGTCTGCTCGGTCACCGACTCGTCGAGGTTACCGATGTAGACGTTGCGCGTCGCGCCCGACTGCTGCACGGCCGCGAGCACGTTGGCCATGACGGCACTCGGTTTGCTGTACAGGAGAGCCGAGTCAGCGAGATGCAGACAGCGGAAACAGGGAGTGCACGCACCCCCAGCCGATCTTGAGGTCGTGGTCGTGCAGGCGGATCTTGCGCATCAGCGCGTCCGAGTGGAACGCAGCCGCGGTGGTCGGGTCGAGGAACGAGATGAACGCGCACGACTTTTCGGGGAGGATACGGATGTTCTCAATCGGGCCAAAGCGGACTTGCGAGAGCAGCTCGTCGACCGAGGCGTCCGAAGGAAGGTTACCGACGTAGACGGTGCGAGTCTGAAATTTCGAGCGTCAGTGAGTCACACCATCGAGATTGGAGACGCGAGGAGAGCGCACGGTCGGAGTCTGCGTCGCGCCCATGCCGTTCTGCTGCCCGCCGATCGGGTATGCCATACCAAAGCCGTTCGCGCCTCCGAGCTGCGGGCTGCCCATGCCGAGCATGGGCGACATCATGCCCATGTAGGGGCTGCCCATCCCGAGTCCGCCAAACGCGCCGGGCCCAGCGGGCGCGCCGAAGGGCGGATGGGGAGCGCCGGGCGCACCCGCGGGGAGCGCAGGGCCGCCGTACGGATTCGGCGAGTTGGGCGTCGGGTCGAACGCCGAGCCAGCATAGGGGACTGCGGCGCCGAGGGTGCCAGGCCCGCCTGCACCGCCAGGCATGGCAGCGGCGGGCGGGACAGGAGAGCCGAACGGAAGGGGAGCGGGCCCAGCGCCGGGCACGCCGTTCGGGACAGCGTTGTTGAGGAAGGGAGAGGTCGGGCCAGAGAAGGTGCCGTTGGGCGCGCCGTTGCCGGCGGCGAGAGGCGGACCTGCGCTCGTCGAGGCCTGCTGTCCGGGTGCGAAGGGCTGGTTCGGGGCGCCGAACGATGCGCCGTAGAGACCGTTGGCGTGCACGAGGCCGGCAGCGCCGGCAGCAGCATAGACGTCTTGGTAAGGAGCCGAAGGCGGCGCGGCGCCAGCACCGCCCGCGGACGCGCCCGGTCCCCCGAGCACGGCAGGCGGCGCACCGTTCTGCTGGGCAGCGGCGCCATTCCTGCCTGCGCCCTCGAAGGAGCGCTTGATGGCCTCAAAGTCGGCGGTGCCGGTGGGGGCAGCGCCGAGATCGGAAGGCGCGGCGGTGCTCGCAGCGGCTTGGGCGCTGCCGTTGGGAGGTGGGGCGGGGCCGCCGCCCGCCGCGGCGGCAAAGGACGCGGGCGGGAAGGCGGTGTAGAGTTTCGAGTCTTCGCCCTGCATTGCAGCGGGACTCGGGGCGCGAGGGCGGGCGGGGAGCGAGGGATCGACGTGCGCTCGGCGCGGGTTGAGGGAAAGCCGCGTGAATGGACGGCTCGGGACACGAGGCGCGGAGATCGGCGGCTGGGTGCGCGGACGGGCAGGCTCTGTGCGGCTGTACGAAGCTCTGGACGGGCTCGTCAGGCGTTCCGGCGGCGCAGATGCGGCGCAATCGACGCGTTTCGCTGCTGGAGGTGGGAGCCAAGTCAGCCTCGCGCACGCGCCCACGAGCTCGTGCGAGGGTCGCGCGGCCACGCACGCACGGAGAGACGAGAGAGCTCCTGGCTGGGCACGCTCACGGGCTCGCTCGGGCGGCGAGGGCGGGCGAGGCGCTTAGAGTTCAGAGGCGGAGCTGCGCGCGACGACAACCGAACGCGCACCCGGGCGAGTGAGGGCGAGATCGGGACAGGGCACGAGGCAGGCAAGGTCAGCGCGGTACTAGGCACCTCGCAGGCGGGCCACGCGGGCTGCGGACGCACAGGGTCGAGCGGTGCACCGACGAGGACCGGCGGGCGACGACGAGGAGGAGGGGGAGCGGCACGCGAGCTGCAGAGAGGCAGCAGCGGCACTGGAGGGTCAGTGAGGACACGCTTGCGAGCTACTCGAGTGTACACACAGGGCAGCAGCGCCGGGTGGGGACAGGGCGGCGGGCGAGAGCGTGCGCCTTGCTCTCGGTGCTCCCGGCGGCGAAAAGGCCTCGCGCTCGCGCGTCTTTCCGGGGCGCCAGTACGGCTCTCAGCGCTCTGCAACGTCTCTCGCTTGTCGCTCAAAAGCGCTGGAAGTGGGCAGAGGCTGATGCGAGAGAAGTGCGATATGCAGGTGGTGATGGCAACAGACACAGTCCCCTCTCTCTCGTCGACGTCGTCCCTACAGTCCCAAGCGCGCCGCACCGACCTCGACGGCGGCGGATCCGGCAAGCGCAGTCGCTGCCGCAGCGTCCAGCTCGGCACGCCGCGTGGCGCTGTTGCGCACGTACTTCATAAGGCACGCGAGCGAGGCGGGCGTGACACCCTCGAGACGCTTGGCCTGGCCCTGCGAACGCGCGAGAGCGGAAATCGTCAGCGGCGTGGCTGGAGCACGGGGAGTGTGAGAGGGCGACAAACCAGCGTCGTCGGGCGCGCAGCCTTGAGCCGCTGCCGCACCTCGTGGCTCATGCCCGGCATGGCGTCGTAGTCGACGCTCGGGTCGATCGCAAGGTTCTCGTCGCGGAGGAAGAGCGCAATGTCGTGCGTCTGCCGCAAGATGTGCTGCTTGTACCTATCGCGCGCAGGGTGTCAATTCCCGTGATACAATTCGTAGGCTGAACCAACGGGCGCCGACTCACTTGCCGGCGATTCCGATCCGCTCGAGCGTGCGCGGCGTGAGCGCATCGAGTCCTGGAACGTGCTGGACCAGCCTCTCCATGTCGACGTCCTTGTAGTGCAGGAGGTCAAAGGCGCTGTGTCGGAGCGTGAGCGCTGTCCCGCAAGAGAAGACGAGCGAGGAAAGAACGCACCTGCGCTTGTGCCCGTCGCGCCTGACCTCGAACCCCTTCAAGCACCACCAGTCCGGCGCCATCTGCACCTTCTCCATCAGGGCGATCCCATCCTCGATGTCACCCTTGGTGCGCTCGTACGCGGCCCAACGCGCGTCGCCGACAATGCCGACGTCGCGGCCCTTGGCCGTCAGGCGCAGGTCGGCGTTGTCGGCGCGGAGCGAGACGCGGTACTCGGACCGAGACGTAAACATGCGGTCTGCAGGTCCACATGCTCAGTCAGCACACACTCGGGACGGTAGAAGTTGAATAGCAACCAAGAGGCAGTCGACGCACAAGGCTCGTTCACGCCCTTCGTCACGAGATCGTCGACTAGCACGCCGATGAACCCGTCCGCGCGGCTCAGCACGAGCTGCTCCTTCCCGAGCGCCGAGCAGCCGGCGTTGATGCCCGCGAGGACGCCCTGCGCCGCGGCTTCCTCGTACCCCGTCGTGCCGTTGATCTGGCCCGCGAGGAACAGGCCCGAGATGCGCTTCGTTTCGAGCGTGTCTGTGTGCGCAGCGCTTCATCAGCGATATGTAACCAAACAGCGGAAACAGAGGTCTGGGTTCAACGCACGCTTGAGCTCGCGCGGGTCGATGTGGTCGTACTCGACGCCATACCCAGGCTGCACCATATCGACGTTCTCGAGCCCCGGGATCGTGCGCAGCAGCTCGAGCTGGTTCTCGGCCGGGAGAGTGATGGAAATGCCGTTCGGGTAGATTAGGTCTGCAGGCGCTCAGCGGATCAGTCGACAGTTCGGCAAAGGGGGGGGGGGAGGGTGACGAACCGGAGTCGTAGCCTTCCGGCTCAAGCCACACAGTGTGACCGAGCTTTTCGCCGAACCGAAGCACCTTTGACTCAATCGACGGGCAGTAGCGAGGCCCTGCAACGCATGATCGTCAGGCGCGCACGGTGAGAGAGACGAGTTGAAGCGCTCACCTTTGACCGTCTCGCGAACGTGCACCGACTTGTGGATGTTGTCGCGCACAATGGCGTGCGAAGCCTGGTTCGTCGAGGTCTGGTAGCACGAGACTTGGTTGTCCTGCAGGTCGAGCATGTCAGACTTTGAGCGAGTCGGCGGGCAGCAGGTATAGGAAAACGCACCTCGTTCGTGACCTGATCTGTCAGGAAGGAGAACGGCTTGGCCGGCACGTCTCCCTTCTGCTCACCGAGCCCCTCGAAGCGGATGCTGCCCTTTGCCAGCCGAGGCGGCGTGCCCGTCTTGAGCCGGCCCAGCTCGAAGCCTGCTTCGCGTAGCGAGTCGGACAGACCGTGTGCCGAAGCTTCGTTGATGCGACCCTTGAACGGAGTGATCTCAAGCTGCGAGGAAGCCGTCAGTCTGGCGGCCCCGTTCAGGCCATTTGCGGAGTAGACGACTCACGCCGAGATGCAGCTCGCCGCCGAGGAACGTGCCAGTGCAGATGACGACCGACTTGCACGGGATGACCTCGCCCGTCGCTGAGCAAGAGAGGCCCGTCAGCGGGAACAGGAACAACAAAGGAATGAGCGATACGAACCTATCCGCAAACCGACGACCTTCCTTCCGGGCTTGCTCACGTCTCCGTCAATTGGTTGCGAGAGCACGAGATCCTGTACGGCCGCCATGCGGATGTCGAGGTTGGGGTAGGACGACAAGACGCTCTGCATCTCGCGCTTGTAGAGCTTGCGGTCCATCTGGGCGCGGTAGCCGTGCACCGCCGGGCCCTTGCTCTTGTTGAGGACATGGAACTGGATGCCAGCCTTGTCTGCGAGTCGCGAAGGAGGAGGCGACGAGGACGGCAGGAATCAGCGACGCTGTCTCGACCGGCGTTCGAGGGCTCTGTCGACTCACCGCAGACCTTGCCGCACACGCCGTCCAAGGCGTCCACCTCGCGCACGAGAGTTCCCTTGCCGATGCCTGCAGAGTGCGCGGGAGAGACGCCGGGATCGTCTCAGCCTGAGAATGAGGCGTACAACCGTGAAGTCAGGACGCACCGCCAAAGCTGGGGTTGCAGCTCATCTCTACGGACGCAAAGCGAGGTCAGCACGCGCCAGACCGGGCAAGAACGACGAGCAAGGCCAGACTCGCCTCCGATCGTCTCAAGCTTCTGCGTGAGGAGCAGCGTCCTCGCTCCCGCCCTGGCACTCGCCGTTGCCGCCTCGCAGCCGGCATGCCCCGCACCAATGACGAGGGTGTCGTACGGCGGGACATCGGGGTTGTGGGCGAGTGTGGTCGCGAAGGTGCGGCGGAGCGAGATGCGGGCGGTGGCACGGACGGCGATGCCGGCGCTCGTCGATCCTGCGCGGGGTGGGACCGAGTAGAGCGCGGCGCGCAATGCACTGCGCTGCAGCATGTCCTCCTGGATTGCGCTGGGAGGAATCAGCGTCGGGCGGCGGTCGAGCTTAGTTCGCTCGGTTCGCGCGACTCGCGGCTTGTCTCCGTTCCGCTCACTCGCTGTCGCACTCTCTCGCGCTGAGTAGCGCAGAAGGAGCACGCAGAGTCGCTAAGCGCAGGCGCCTACTGCCGCCCTATGCACCCTCGCCGCAGCCTGTCGTCCCCCTCCGCTGCCTGCAAATCTTCCCGACCACCTGCGCACAAACGCGGACAGCCGGCTGCCTGGTGTAGCTTGTCAGGTCGCGACAATCGCAGCAGATCGGGTGTGCACGCACCGGGCCACCGCGACGACACGCGAGGGTCTCGAGCCGGGCTGCTCCTGCTTCGACTCCGCTTTGCCCGCTACACTCGCCCGGCTCATCGGACTAGCCCTACGTACAGCCGTCCTCTACCTTCCCTCCCTTCACCCTACGTCCCCCGTAGCCAGTCAGATGCCCGTCACCTCGCCGCACTTCGTGTGCACAGAGGAACCAAGCAGGACGTGTAGCGTTACAGCTGCGGAAGATTCCCTATGTCCCGCACCCTCTGCCCCCTCAACTGTGTCCTCTCCCCCTGGGGAGAGGCGCAGGAGGCTGTCGCGGCTCGCTCGCGATGGAGTGCGGATACCGCGGGACAGGCGAGACCCCCCGCCGGGGTCGCGCTTCAGGACCGCCTTCAGAGTGAAGGTCGACGGTTTCCTCTTTCTGGGGAATGCAGGGTGCCTCGTGTGCCAACTGCGTGTCGAGCTTCTAGTTTTCGGCGGCAGAGCCCTCACTCTTTCTCGCTCTCTCCCCTTTTCCTGCTGCGCTCGTCGCCTGTGCTATGACCTGCTGCCGTTCCTTCGCTACTCTGTCCTGCTATTCCATGAGTTGCTCTACGTGCTGGTACCGCGCGGGCAAAGAACCGGCCGCTGTCTCAAAATACTGTCGCATCTCGGATGCAACGCTTGCGTCCGGGCATCCTCTGACGCACAAATGCGCTGTCCTCAGTCGCATAAGCTCTGCGTTCATTCGAGCTCAGAGTCCGCCGGTGCCGTTCGGACACGCAAGCATCGACGGTGAGAAACCTCGACGCGGAAGGCGAGGTGCGAGACTGCGCAATTTTCGAGGCGTTCGCGTGTGCAGACTAGACATTCCTGTATCTGGCCGTGTGTTCGTCAGTGTGCTGTCGTCACGTTTCCGAGGTGGGCGAGGGACTTCGGCGCGAAAGTGAGGAGAGGGGGCCGGCCATTGCGTCAAGGCGGCCTTCTCAAGATCGAGCGCGAGGGCGCAGACGTCGCCTTCATTTCCGCTCTTCCTGCTTCCTCACACGCCGTGCATACACGCTCGCTTTTACTCCAAATACGAAGAATGACTGGCCCGCAGGATCTCCAGGAAGGCGACCGCGTCACGTAAGCCCCTGCTGTCTCCCCTCGTCGTCATCCCCCGCTGCGCCGCCCCACACGAGCGAGCGAGATCTGACCCGTCCCCGCCTCTCGCTCCCGTGCGTGTGCGACCCCCGTGTAGGTGGAACTACGGCGGTGGGCAGCCCGGCGGCACGGTCGAGGCGGTCGTCCCCGAGCACGACACGATCGAGACCAAGGGCGGCAAGGAGGTCTCGCGCAAGGGCACCGCAGAGGACCCCGCCGTCGAGCTCAAGGCCGACTCGGGCAACAAGGCCATCAAGCTCGCGCACGAGGTGCGTTCTCTCTCGGTCGCATTCCGATGCGGCGGTGAGCGTGAGCTGATGTGAGGGAGAGTGGGCGTTGCGATCTGCAGCTCAACGAGGTCGACGAGGGCGCGACCGGCGACAAGACGTCGTACGCCAAGGAGGCTGCCGGTGGTGCGCGCACCAACCGCGAGGCCGACGAGCAGACGGGCGGAGACGCCGCTGCCGACAAGAGCGACGCGCGCAAGAAGCAGAGCGAGGGCGGAAAGGTGCGCTTCAGCCTAGCGCGTCGCCGCCGACAGCTTGCCCGGCCGGCCGGACTTGCTACGTTACTGACTCGGAAGTCAATCGCAGAAGGGCGGCGAGGTCACCGCCAAGAACGGCGAGGATGACAAGGTCCGCTTGATTCCGCTTTTTGTGTTGCTGAAGCCTCCGTTCACGCCACTTTTTTTCCAGGACGACAAGGAGGATGACAAGAATGACGACGACGAGGCAGAGAAGGCAGATGAGAAGGACGACAAGGCCAAGTCGACCAAGGAGAAGCAGAGCGAGGGCGGCAAGAAGGGCGGCACGGCCACGCAGAAGAAGGCCGGCAACGCCAAGAAGGACGACGCTGACGAGGCCGAAACCGACGACGAAGACGACGTCGAGATGAACGGCGAGGAGGAAGATGAGGATGAGGACGAGGGCGACGACGACGAGAAGTCGGCCAAGCAGAAGCAGTCGGAGGGCGGCAAGAAGGGCGCAGCCAAGGTGCGCTTCAGCTCCGACCTTTGTCCCCAAGAAATGCTCGCTCCGGATAAGCGCACGACTGACGCTACCGGCCTGCTTCACTGCGCAACAGACAAACTCGAAGAGCAAGGCCGCCCCCAAGAAGCGCGGCGCCGCAACCGAGGGTACTCGCCGCAACCCGTCGCGCTCGAGCGCCAACAAGAAGGTGTGCTCTAGCCGAAGCACGGCATGGCCATGCACACACGCTGACTTTGCGCGCGCTCTCTCACTTGTCCCTTCTTCGCTGCCATCCGATCACGCTTTCGCAGTCCGTCGCCGAAGACGACGACGAGGAGGACTTTGAAGCTGAGCTCGAGGAGGACGACGAGGACTTTGACGAGGAGGACGACGACGACGAGCCGGAGGGCAAGAAGAAGCAGCGTGCTGGCGGTCGCGTGCGTTCTCCTCTCTCTCTCTTCTGCACCCTACTAGTACGCTTACCGAGGGTTTTCCCACTTGCAGAAGGGCGGCAAGGCTAGCGGCAAGAGCAAGGCGCCGCCCAAGAAGAAGGCAAAGAACTGAACGAGCCGCAGTAGATCGAATCAAAAATGACTTGTACAGCCCCTTGACAGCCGGAACATCCCTACTATGAAATCATTCAGTACTATCTACAACAGCCTGTTTGGAGAGCGATACGAGATCTAGGCCTTGCGAGGCGTTTGCCGGCGCTTCGAAGGCGTCGCGGGCGAGGCCGCTGCCGACGCACTGCGCTTGCGCGAGTTCGGCGTCTTGGCAGCGGGCTCGGGGGAGGTGATCGCGGTCGAGGCGCTGGCGCCAGAAATTGTGCGCGACATGGACTCCGAGGAAGACTCGGAACGGCTCGCCTGCAGTGGTCAAGAAGGTGAGTCGCGCCGATGCTGTTTATTGTGCAGCTGGATGGCGCTCACAGGTTTGCTGCTGACTCCAGCTGTGCTCTTGACCATGTGCTCGCGGTCGGGATGAATTGAAAGAGGCGGCTGGCCGGGCAGGCGGACAAGAGCGATCCGGCAGACGTCGAATCCATCAGCGTTCTTGTCAATCCAGGACTGTGAGACACGGACATCAGCACGTTATCCTCTTGAGGGAGATGTTTCAGGCGGAGAGGGCAGTGGTGAGGTAGCCTCGCCCTCGATGCGTTTCGCCAGCTTTTCACTCACCTTGACCGCCTGGTAGAGTCCGCTGTAGATGTACCCCTCTTTTGGCGCGTAGGGCCCCTCGCCCTTGAACCCTCGCAGGACGCGGATCGGGAGACCCGACTTGACCGACTGAAGCAGGGCGGCGTTAGGCGGGTGGTCCCAGGTCATGTTGGACGTCTGCGCCGCCGTGCGCAGGTTCTTCGGCGCATCCTTCGTGCCTCCGAGGTCGCGCCCGCCCGAGCCGCTGTACGTGAAGCGCTCGCCGTGGTCGGCGTCGCCGTAGATGCTGCCGCCGGCCGTGCAGAGCGAGACGCACGCCCCCTTGTTGCCAATCGCGATGCCGGAGACGGGCGGACCATGCACGGCGAGCGTCGACCATTCCATGCGCGACATGCACACGTCGTTGACCTGGACGCCGGGAATGCTGCCGTACTTCTTGGGGTCGTGGCGGCGCACGCCGATGCTCTTCGGCGCGGAACCGCCCTCGGTCCGCACAAACTTGTCGCCCTCCCAGTATCCGCCCTCCTCATCGTCGTCGTCGACCATCGACGGTACGTATCGCTCCTCCTTGCGCGGCGTGAGACCCAGCAGCTGGTTCTTTACGCGACCTGACGAACGGAGGCCACGCTTCTCGCGGTCCTCAACAAGCTCCTTGTTGGTCGGCGGAGTGGTAGGCGTAGCAGGCGGGGTGAGCTTGACTTTGGGCTTCTTCGGCGTGCGCGGCTTGACGGGTGACGGCGACTCGGAGACGAGGCGGACGGACGAGAGCTTGGGGACCTCGAGCTCCGCCAGCAGAGCCGAGTTGCTCGCGACCTGTTTGTCCACGAATGCAAGGTAGTCGAATCCCATCCTGACCGGTGACGGAGGGAAGCTGTGGAAGCGAGAGAGGCGAAGTTCGTCCACCGATCACACAGTCGCTCACGCGACGCGACGCGATTCCGACGAGCACGAGGCAGGTTGCAACGGGTGCGAGGAAGCAGCGGATCCTACCACGGAAGGTGTCACTATGTGAGCGGAAGGGATCTAAATGCGCGCGGCGGCGAGACACTGGATCGAGAACGACTGTCCAACAGCTTGGGAGAAGACGAGTTGCTGGCCTGCGGAATGCGTTGCGAGGAATTGAATGGCGGGGCGGGCGAGTGGAGGAGGCGAAACGAGCGTGGCGGCAGAGAAGGGAGCAGTAGGAGAAGCGCCTTCGACCGAAATGGCCTTGACGTCTGACGGCGAGAGCTTGACCACCACGGTGCGCCTGCCGCCGAGAACGAGTACTTCAAGACGCTGCGGTGGCTCGGTTGCAGGATCGACGGGCAGAGGGTCGTTGCCCCAGACGATTGGGCGCTTGATGACTGGCGAGACACGACTGATCAGTCTCAGGATCCGCGCGAAGACGAGGGACTGCACGCACCGCTCTTGCCGTCCGCTGTGACGATGCCGCTGAGATTCTTGCCCTTCGAGACAAAGAAGAGACCGGGAGGCCCGATCTGTCGATGCGCAGCACCGTTGAGCAGCGAGATAGGCGAGAGGAGCGGAATGTCAAGGTTTGCGTCGGACGACACGTCGCGTTGATGTCCCAGCCCGTTGCTGGGAGGACCTGCCCCCGTCACAGTGATCGAAGGCTGCGGTAAATGTCCATCGGCGTCGGCGAGGGCGTCATCGAGCGCAGGCTGCACCGGAGAGCCGGCCACGACATCGCTGTAAAGCGGAGGAATGGTCCAAGCCGAGGAGAGGACGCTCGAGGGGACTGGCGGAACGAAGGGAAGTTGCTGGAAGGTACTGTATGGGGCCTTTGCACGCGAAGTCGACGACACAGGCGCTGCAGACCCAATCGACCGCAAGGCTGCCTGCACCTGTGCTTGTGCGCGAGACGCCGACGACGACGCAGTCGACGAGATGGTGCGTGAACGTTCTCGAGGAGGAGCTGCATATTCGGGCGGCGGCCCTTCGTGCGTAGGCGGCTCGACTGCATCAGGCGCGGGCGAGGGAGACAGCGAACGCGAAGCAGGATTTAGCGGAACAGTGATGTTCTCGCCTGCGGGCACTGCGGCGGTCGTCTCCTGCTCCTCTGTCCGCACGTGGTCGGCGGGGTGCAAAGCCGAGTGCAGATTGGCCGAGCGAAACTCGTCGCCGGACTCGTTCGCGAGAGGTGCGGCCGAGGTAGCGGCGACGTCGCGCATGCGCCTTTCGCGCTCGCGTCGGGCGCGACGCTCGCTGCGACCGACCCCAACTTCGCGCACTCGGACTGTCGCGGGCTCGAGGGCGAAGATCGACTCGGGATAGACGAGGTCTGCGCGCAGCTTGTCAGCTTGTGTGCGCTCGAAGGTGACCGCAGAGAACGCGAGGCATATGACGCACAGATGTCGACGAGGTCGTCGCCTTGCATCTGGAACTCGATTGTGCGCGGCGCCTCGGGTAGGACAAACGTGCGGTTGAGGCTGAGCGAGATACTCCGCGAACCCTGTGTTTCCGCACCTTCAGGTCAGCTCTTGCACCACAGGAGGAAGCAGACAATTAGACAAACCGTAAATAGCTCGATCCGCTCGGCCTCCTCGCCGCAAAGGACCGCAAGGTACGTCCGCTTCTTGGTCTCGGTCGCCCGGAGCATTCGGGCGCCCCTGGTCCTCGCCAGCTTGACGTACTCGAGCGGTGAAGCAGACTATGGGTAAGCGCGTATCAGCTTGTGTTTCACTGCCTCCAACGAGAAGGCACACGCACGTTCGCAGGGTGAGCGTCTGGCGGAGCCTGACTGCTAGGGGCGACGGTTGGCGGCTCGCTGCGGTGCAGCGAAGCTTGCGGGCGGCGTTTCCTGTCACGCGCGGCGTCGACAGATAGGACCGGCGCAGCTGTCGGGCCTGCATGCGGCGCAGGCGGCGCGGAAGGGGCAGCCGTCGTCGTAGCCGCGTGAGGCAGCGGCTGGCGGTGGTCCGGCACAAGGTCCCGCTGCGACGAGGCACGGCTCGAGTCAAGCGAAGGTCGCACATTCTGGCCAGCAGAAGGTGGACGCCTGGGTGCCTCAGGGGTCGATGTGCGGTGGAGCAGCTTTGATCCGACCGCGCTCATCGTCCAGCGCTTACTCGAGCGCGAGCTCGGCGACGCCGATCCTGTCTGCGCGGGCGCTTCACTGCGCACAAGCTCATCGAGCTCGGTGGGCACGACTGTGTCGCTGTCGACGACGGGCGACCGGGCCGTAAGTCGGTCGAGCGCCGCTTCGCGTGCTGCGATTCCTGAGGTCGACTCGGCACGTTGGCGGGTCGAACTGATCGCAGCCGACGCAGACTCCGCACCTACGCCGCTCGAATGAGTGGGCAGGATCGGCGAAAAGGCGGACGTGTCGAATCCGTCTACCGGGCCCGTCTGGCGAAGCAGCTCCGCAAGCTCCTTCGATGGCGACTTCTGCCCTGCGCCAAGGCGCGGCGTCATGGCGCTACGAGCCTCGGGCTTTGGCGGCACGCGCGGTGGCACGATCGACTCGTCGCCGGAGAAAGACGAAGGCCGGTCGTCCAGCGGGCCAGACTGGCGGATGAAATCGGCGAGCTCAAGCACGGGAGAACGTTCGATCGAGCGCAGTGGCGGCGAGCGCGCCTCGCGCGGCTGACTTTGTCCGGCGCTGCTGCTAAGCGAGGCGCGGCCGTAGTCGCCGAGGGCGGGCTCGCTGAGCATCTCGACGAGGTCGCTCCCACCAGTCGTGTACAGCTCGAGCCCGGCGAGGTGCGACGCCGTCGCCGAGGGTGGCAAGCTTTCGCGCCGGGAAGCGAGTTTGTGCAGCGCAGGGAAGAGCTGCGCGTCCGCACCGGCTTGCAGCAAGTTGTCGGTGACAGACGAGCGACGGCGGCGGCGGGACGAAGCGAGGACGTTGTCCATCTCGGGCGAGCGCATGTCGGGCCCGCTGTCGCGCAGAAACTCGGCGAGGTCGGACGTCGGCGAGCGCTCGAGCGGGTTCAGCGGTTTGACCGGCGGACGCGGCTCCATGCGCTTCGGCGGGAACGGCATCGGCGCGGGATAAGGGTCAAGCCTCGCTGGCAGAGATGGTGATGCTGAGGGGCGTCGCCCGTTCGGCTCGAGCGAGTGCGTCGGAGCGGACAGGCGGCGGTCGACGCTTGGCACGGGCGGCGGTGTCTCGGCGTCTGCCGTCTCGGCGGCTGCGCGCCCCACCGACCTGGTACTCCCGCGCCGCGAGACGTGCGAGTGCAGGCTCGCTCGCCTGCTGCTCGGCGAAGGCGGTGAGCCGAGGTCGGCGCGACTCCGCCGCTTCGACATGCCGGGCATGCTCGCCGCCGTGGAGCCTTTACGGCCGGCGATGAAGTCGCGCGACTTCTGGCCGCGCACGATGCGCGGCGTGCCGGGCGTGACTGTCGTCTGGCTCGAGACGGAACCGCGCGGCGGAGCCGGGTTGGTCGGGACCGCGCGCACGAACGAGGCCGAGGTGGGTCGGCTTGAGATGCGCACGGGAGAAGCGGGACCGCCGCCTTGATGCCAGGATGGCGGCCGTTGATGGTACGACGGCGGGCGACTGTGAGTCGAGAGCGGACGGCGACGAGGCGTCGGGGTGGGTGCATCGTCGGGTGGGAGGGGCTGGGAGGCGAAGGGAGCGGCGGCAGAGGTGGATGCGGTGGGCGGGAACTGATACGAGGGGCTCGGCGCGGGCTGCACAACGGAAGCTGCGGCCGCCTGCGGCTGCAGCATGTCTGCCGAGCGGCTCTCGCCCGGCGCGCGAGCTTTGCCCTTAACGCCGCTGCTGAGCGAGGTCTTCTTGTCGAAGATGGCGGCGTCGTGAACGATTGGGTAGCCGTCGCGCTTGTCGATCTCCTGCATCTTCTTGTCGATCATGGCGCGAATGCCGTCCAGCGCGTAGACTGCAGGGCAAGCTAGTGAGCGAAAGGCGCGAATGGATGCGAGCGCGATGAGCATACCGCGAACATGGTCGTTGCGTCCGGCAATCGCAAGCAGAATGTTGCTCCGCTCGCTAAGCACCGCGAGCTCCTTGAAGCGCGTGCGTTTGATGAGCGAGACGGGCTTCCTCGTCTCCTTGCGCTTCTTGCCGAGCTGCTGCATCGGCAGACTGCCCGGAAGCGGGAGCGGGAGGAAGTCGAGCCCCGCCGTCGTGCCGATGAGAAGGTATTTCTGGTCAAGGATAGCGCCGCACAGCGGCTGGGCGTTCCGACTGAGCGAGAGAGGCTGCGTGAGGGGGACGAGGGAGAGACCGAGCGAGGCGAGAGAGGGAGGCTCTGGAGTCGAAGTCGAGGGCATTGGAGGTGTCGCAAGGCCGATGGTCGGAACGGGCGAGTGCGTTGCCCCCGCTGTGCTGGCCTGACGAGCGGAAGCCTGCGATGCACCGGATGTTTGCGGAGCCGATGGGTCGCGCAGCGAGCTCGAACGCGTCAAACCGGCAAAGGTTGCAGCCGCCAGCGACCGAGGCGTGCGACGCTGCGGTTGCTCAGCCGGATCAAAGCGATACAGATCGCTGGACGAGCGGGGCAGTGGCCGACCCGCTAGCGATGGCATGCTCGTCGAGCGGGTGTGCGGTACCTCGCCCTGCGATTGCAGCGCAGCGACTGCAGGGTGCTGGTATTGCCAGTCGAGGGGGGCGGACGGAGACCGCGGAATCGCTGGATTAGGTGAGCCGGAAGGGGAACCAGTAGGTGAGCCGAGTCGTGGCGAGGAGTTGAGGCGAGGCGAGCGGCCGAGGAGGTTGGCAAAGAAGGAGCGGGCGCCACTCGTGGTCTGAGGAGAGGAACGCTCAGCCGAGTAGCGATTGGTGACATAGCCTTTTGACGTACCTGAGGACGCTGCGCTGGCGCATTGCTCGAAGCCAGACTCGCCATCGGCCCGTTTGCGACGCTCACGTACGGCCCGATTTGTCGATTTGGCAGCGAGAGGTCGACTGGCGGTGCGGTAGGAAGGCTGAGGGTGGACGAGTTGGAGGACGAAGTGGTAGTGGAAACACGGGTCGATCGGTGTAAGTCGTTGAGCGCCGGCCGAGACAATTGCTGATCTTGCTCCGAGGTTGCGGTCGTCGTCGAGGTGTCGGAGTAGGCATAGTTTGGCACGGAGGACAGCGTGCGCGAAGGAAAGGGCAAGCTCCCTCGCCTTTGCTGCAGCTGGTCTGGCAGCGGGCCTTCCGCGTCCGAGTCGCGCAAGTGCTCGACGTCGCCCGCATGTTCCGGCTCGCTCTCTTCGCCTGAGCATCGCCGCCGCTCGTGCACAGACGTGGCGCTCGGAACGGCGAAACCCAATCCGAGCCCGAACCCTCCCTGCTCGAGAGACTGCGGGAACCATTCGTTCGCGTCGTGAAAGTCGGCTCCGCCGTCTTCTTCGTCCGATGGAACGTCGTGCTCGTGCCGCCGGAACGAGTGAGACGGTCTGACGGTGTGCAGGACGTCCGGTCCACCGTCCTCGTCGTCCTTGACAGCACAGCGGCTCGGCCCGACGCCTGCTCCAACCTCGCCATACCCGTCACTACTGCCGCTCGACATCACTGCGTCGTCCTCGCCATTCTGCACGACGGAAGACTGAGGGGGCGACGAGGCGGGACGGACAAAGCGGTGGTTGTCGGGGACGTCGATCCTCAGCCGCGTTGACGCGGGCGTTAGGCGACCGTTCTGGCTCGAAGAGCTGGCGGCCGAGCTTCGCCAGCTCGATCCTGCCCCGCCCACGCCGGTCGACGAGGACGACGAGGGTTCGCCGACTGATGAGGACGAGGCGGTGCTTGTCCGCGAGAAGCGCTTGTGCACGGCAGGCGAGGTGTGCAGGGGCTGCGCGGCCATTGCTGACGGCCCGGGAGCGTCTCGCTCCCGCTGACCTAGTCGCTGGCGTCGACGGAGCGCGGCAGACGAGGGGCCGGCGTCGAGACAAGGGGCCGGCGAAGAGGCTTGAGCGGCGACAAAGTGCGGCCGACAGCTGCTCGGAAGCTCGAGGCGGTCCCCGACGACCAGCACTCGAGTGTGCAGCGCCCTGCCGTGCCACTCGCTTGCCAGGAGACGGACTGTCCGCTTTCCGATCGCTCATCATGCAGGAGCGCCTCGCCTTCCGCTTTCGGAGAAAGGCCGGAGGGATCCACATGGCCGTCGAGACACCTTCAAAGCGTGCGCATACAGTGTCTTTGTTGTTTGTGAAAGTACTAGAATCTAGAGGAAGGCGATGGGCGCCGCGAAAGCTGCAGTCGCCAGCATGGCAGCCGAGGCGACAACGAGCGGGTGAGCGCCCGTCAGGATGGTTTGGGCGCCGTTGCCTGCGTCTGCCTGAGTCGGCGCAGGCGAATTTGCCGCGCTCGTGGCCGACGAAGAAGCGTTGACATTGGCGCGCGAAACGGTGGAAGAGCTGACGGTCGAGGTCATTGCGTTTGCTGCGAAGCAAGATGAACCGTGTCAGCCTCGAATGTCGTGGGATTGACAGCCACGGACATGACGCACACGCAGGAGAGCTCTGCGCAGGACTGGCAGCAGAGCTCGACGACAGACTGGGAGCAGCGCTTGTCGCTGAGGCATCGGCGGCTTCGCTAGAAGACGAAGCAATCGTGCCTTTCCAGGACAGCTGGACCCCGTGGTCACTAGGGTGTCGGAAAAGATGCGTCAGTCCAACTCCTTACTCGCTCCCTGAAGCCGACGCACTTGCACCACTCGTAGACGCCGCCGTCGTTGCCAACAAAGTTGCGGTTGCTGGCAGACAGGACGTTCCACTCCAAGCAGGTGCAGCTGAAACACAGGAGTGCCGGTCAGCTTGTTCACAAAGGAACTGGGTGCTCATCGATAGTGCAGGCAGCAAGGCGCAGCGTTCGAGACTTACTCATGGATCAGCTGAGGGAGCGAAGACACGCAACGCGTCTCTGCCGTGTCGCTGGACCACACCGAGTAGAGCTGCAAGTTCCAGGGTGAGTCAAGGAACCTGTGGACATCAGTGCACGCCCGTGCAACTCAGCCCTGCACAACGCACCTCGTTGCAAGTCTCTTGGCACTCCCGTGAGTCCGGCAGCCCGTACCGGCACATTTGGGGCCAACCGCTCTCCATGTACTGCGCCGTGTAGGGCTGGTAGTGCTCGTCGAGCAGTACGTCGAGCGAGTCACACGCCGGAATCGTCGTCGAGCAGGTTGTGTTGCCGCCCGAGACGCAGCAGCCATTGTCGTCGCACGTACCGTTGGCTGTATGAGAGCACGCGCAGATGTCAGCTGAGAGCCCATGGGGAAAGAGTGTAAGGACTCACCTTGGCGCACGAAGAGGCCTCCACCGTTCCGGCGGAGAATGTCGGCGGCAGGGGAGAGCCCGCTGACGGCAGCCGCGCGGGCAGCTGGAGGGGACAGTTTCCAAGATCAGCACACGCGTAAGACTTTACGCAGAGCAGAGCAGATCGTCGCAGACCTACCGAGGCCGGCAGATGCGGCAACGACGACGAGAGCAGCACGCATCGGGAGACAAGCGGGCGATGGACAGACAAGAGCAGCGCAAGCAGCCAGTGAACGAGCAGAAGCAAACAAGCATCGCGTCCACAACAGCGGCTCTTCGGCCCGGGCCGCAATTGGACCTCCCACGCGAGTGAAAGCTGGAGCAAAGGCGGGGTGCGCGGATTTTCCGGCAGAGGCGGTGCGTGTTCGCGTTCGTGCTGTGCAGCGCCAGGCTGGTTCTATCGAGGGAGCTCGACGCGCTGACATGGCACGACGTGAAGCGGGGAGGAGAGGAAGACGAGGTCCCCTCCTCCGCCAACGTTTGGTTGGTGCTTCCTCTTTCTTCTTTCTGTCAGGGGCTACGACGACTCGTACAACAAGATAGTTGAACGGGCAATAAGGGCGTTGGAAAGTCCTACAGCCCTCGCCCGTCCATACGACCGGTTCCCTGTACACTTTTCTAAGCCTTCAGAGCCGCCTTGAGCGTCTATGGACGCGACACGGGCCACAACAGTCAGATCAGCACGTTCATTTGAAGACCGAATCACTGGCGATGAGCTGAGAGCAACGAAGCGAAACGCACCGCCTCCATCTGCTCAAAGTCGCTCGTGTCGACGCGCACAATGGGCTTTCCGAGCGCGAGCCGGATCGCCTCCATGTGCTCGAACGAGCGGCGGTCGTGCACAAAGTTGATCGAGACGCCCTGGCGACCAAAGCGGCCCGTTCGGCCTGATGAGCGAACGACGGCGGGTTAGCGGATGCTGCTGCGGAGCGAAGCGCGGTGCGAGACGGTGCGCACCGATACGGTGCAGGTACGTCTCCGGGTCGGGCCGCCCCTGCCCATCGAGCGGCAAGTCGTAGTTGACGACCATGTTGACCTGCGAAATGTCGATGCCGCGCGCAATGACGTTGGTCGTGATGAGGACCTTGGTCTTGCCGTCGCGGAACGACTCCATGATCTGGTCGCGCTCGGCCGTCTCGAGCTTGCCGTGCAGCGACGTGACCTTGTGTCCCTCGTTCGTCATTCGTCGCGCAATCTCGTCGGCCGTGTCGCGGCGCTGTGCGAACGACCGGTCAGTCGCCGAAGATCGCAGACAGTGGGCAAAGCGGACAGACCTTGACGAAGATAATGCTCTGACCGATGGTGAGGAGGTTGTACAGCTCAACCAGGACTTCGTACTTGTGCTGCTCGTTGTCGCAGTCTGCATTCGAAGATGCGTCAGAACTGGCTCCCAGACGACCTGGCGAAGACGGCGCACCCATGAAGAACTGCTTGATCGCGTCGAGCGAGAGCTCCTCCTGCTTCAGTCGGATCTCGTTTGCTCCGGGCGCGAAGCGGACGGCAAAGGTGCGGACGACGTCGGCGAACGTGGCGGAGAAGAGGACAATCTGAGGCTGTTTCGCCATCTTGGTGATGAGGCTGCGCGCATGGTCGTGTCAACGCCGGGCCTTCAGCACTGACTCGGCGTGGGAGGTGCACACACTTCTTGAGCGAGATACTCTGGTCACCCATCGACCCCGAGTCGAGCATGTTGTCCGCCTCGTCCAGCACAAACACCTTGACCTCCTTCAGATCCAGCACTCGCGCCTTTGTGACCATCTGCATTGTCCCAGAGCGTCAGGCCACGACCACAGACTGAGCGGAGCAAGGAGCTGAGGTCGACGACGCACGTCGATCATAGTTCCGGGCGTCCCGATGATGATTTGCTGCGTCAACTTCGGCATCCCCTTCTGGTACGAGTCCTTGCCGGCGAAGAAGCATTCAACGGGCGTGTACTGGCCCATGCACTGCACGACGTTGAGAATCTGGATCGCCAGCTCTCGCGAGGGGGCGATGCAGATTGCCTACGAGAGTCGAGCGGGATTCAGCGTACTTTCGTGAAGGGTTCAGAAGGGCGGAGAGCGCACCTGCGGCGCCTTGAGATCCATGTCTACACGCGAAAGCATAGTCAGGGCAAAGGCGGCCGTCTTGCCCGTCCCCGACTGCGACTGCCCGATCATGTTTCGTGCCCTGCGCGAATGGCGTGTCAGCTGCAAAATAAGTCTTGTAGAGGGTCGAAAGGTGACGAACGGGTTCTGCAGGAGGAGCGGGAGCGCCTTCTCCTGAATCTTGGAAGGTTTCTGAAAGCCCATCTTGTACACGCCCTTGAGCAGGTTCGGATGCCTGTTTGCCCGTCTACGTCAGCTCACATCGCCGGGGTCTGAGCGCCACGCTAGGTACAGGTTGAGGTCCTCGAACGACTTGGCCGAGTACAGAGGTGAGTTGGGGTCCGCTTGCTGGTCGGCCAGGGTGACCTGCGGCGATGCGAGAGTCAGCGGGGGCCTCACGCGACATGGTGCAAGTGTGTGCGCACCTGGACCTCGTGGCTGAGGTTCTCGAGGAGGTTGGACGCTGTGTACATTCAAGTGTCATTGAGCGAGCGATGAGAAAGCGGCGACGAGCAGCACGCACCCTGCGGACCTGCAGCTTCTTCTGCCGGCTGTTCGGGAGCATCCTGTTCCGGCTGTGCGCTCGTAGACGCTTCTGGCTGCTCCTCGCTCTTTGGCTCCATCGCCGACAGTCGGCTGGCGAGCGAGGCGACGGCGTCTGCTCGCGCAAAAGGGTGAGTCCGCGCGACTTGCCCTTGGAGAGCTGCCCAGCCTTACCTGAAGCCATTGTGCACTGCTCTCGTGGGAGGAAGCACGAGTGAGTTCAAGTTGACCGTCGTTCCGCGACTTCTCTCGGGTTGCTCGAATCTCTGGCCTCTCCCGTCCCGCGCGCTGCTCTGAAGCTGCCAGACCAGGGCCGTTCGTGCTCTTCCTCGCTCAACCGGGGCTTGCACGCGACCATGGTCCGCCTGCGCCCGCCCGACCATCTCGCCGCCAACTTGCACGAGCGACTGCACAACCTCCGCTCGCACCCGCCCACGCTCTGGATCGGCGTGGCGAAGCAGACCCTCGCGATCTGCATTCTCTGCATACTCGCCTTCTCTAACAGGCGAGTCCCAGCAGTGCCGCCAGCAGTTGCCCCTGTTTCCCGCGCTCACCCTTCTTCCTTGATCCCGCAGGTTCGCCAACCTCCTCGAGTACCCCTCTGCTCTTGGCGGCTCTTTCCTCGTTGTTGTCGGCGCCTACCCAGGTGCGACCACTGGAAAGTGCTTCCAGGCCATCATCCTCGGCTTAGCTGGACTTGGGATTGGAGTCCTCGTCTATGCCATCCTGGGCGAACTGGGTCCGTTCTGTGCGCCCGTCCACAACGCCCAATGTTTTGGCTGACAGCCAGGTGCAGCCCATTCGCCGACAGCCCAAGGCTTCGTTTTTGCCGCCTGGGTCTACCTCGCGGCACTCGTTCGCTTCGGCGGCCCCAAGTATATCTCGTTCTATCTTGTCCGTTTCCGGTCGCAGCGTACAGGTTCTTGCAACATACTGACCCAGCGGCACGTCCAGTATGGCGTCATCTTCGCCTTCCAGGGCATCTACGGCTCGATCCTGTACGAAGACTTCAACCTCCGCTTCTTCCTCTCCGACTTTCAGGCATACGCCTGGGGCCTCGCTATCGCATTAGGCGTCAACGTACTCGTGTGGCCAATCACATCCGAGGCTGAATTGCGCCGCCTCCTCGTCACCTCGCTTCAACATGTCTCAACTCTTGCGCACCTCACCTGCAAGACGTATGCGCGCGAGCTTGACCAAGATGAGGTCGACGTGCGGCAGGTTCTCGTCAAGTCGCTGCGGTCCGACTATCTAGCTCTCAATGCCCGTCTCAACGAGACGTCCTACGAAATTGTCTTCTCGCGCTGGTCGCTCAAGCAGTATGGCGACATGATTCGCGCAGTCCAGGGTCTGCAGCAGGCCCTCATCACCGCTTCCTCGGCTATGGACCTCATCGACGAGCTCGACCCGGCGGGCGTCAATAGCCGTCACCTTCTCGCCCGTGCCGAGACCGCACGCACATTCGCCGACTTCCGCCACGGCATAGACCTTGTCATCGCCGAGATCATCGACGAGCTCGCCGGCGCGTCGAGCATCGCCGTCGAGCCGGATCCGACGCTCAAAAACACGCAGACGGCGCTTCTTGAGCACCGCATCTCGGTTGGATCCCAGACGCCCGCCGCGCCCGCAACCGTCT
Organism: Rhodotorula paludigena; assembly: GCF_050403205.1. Lineage (NCBI taxonomy): Eukaryota > Fungi > Basidiomycota > Microbotryomycetes > Sporidiobolales > Sporidiobolaceae > Rhodotorula > Rhodotorula paludigena. The sequence goes on along the minus strand of NW_027481456.1, from coordinate 733,319 downwards.
CAAATCCGGTCGAGCAACTCGGTCACGCTTTGCATACCAGCCCGACGCCGACCGCCGCGCAGGAGAAGATGCTCACCATTGCGGCGCGACTCAAGCGCGAGGTGCAGGAGAGCGAGGCACGGCACCGTCGCATCCGCGCGGAGAGCCTGCGCAGCGGCGGCAGACCGCGCAGCAGCCGGTCGATGAGCCGGCCCGGGTCGGGCGTCTCGACACCCGTCGTGCGCTCGCCGCCGACTTCGGGCGCGTCGACCCCGCAGAGGACGCACGCGCAGCCACTCGCCCCTGTGCTCAACATTGAGCGTGCGCAAGACTGGGCGCGCGCGGACGCACCTGCTCCTGCGCGAGCCGACCTGAACACGCGCGAGTCGGACGAGACGGCCGTGCCGGGCGAGGAGCCCGCCGACGTTGCGCGCGAGCGGCCGAAGACGACGGACCCGGAGAAGGGCGTCGACCCGCGCACCAACCTCGAAGTGCTCGAGGTTTTCCGCGCGGCGTGGGATGCGTTTGCGCGTGCGCAGCAGGATGCACTCGTCTCGCTCATCAAGGACGGAGCGCTCGAGGTGGACGACGTTCTCCGCATCGAGGCCGGCATGCCCTCAATCAAGGAGATGTATGCGCACCGTCTGCCCAAGGCATGGACGTCTTCGCTCATCGCCGCGACCCCGCTCGCTCGCCTTCGCTCGCGCGGCAATACGATCACAACGGCCGCCGGGACCGTCGAGTCGGACGACGAGCCCGAGGAGGTGCCCTGCTCCGAGGCGCTCACCAAGTCGTACTCGCTTTTATTCGGCCTCGGACAGCTCACCGAGGAGCTCGCGACGCTGTACGACGTCGTCAAGTCGCAACCGCGCCGCCGCCTCCGGTTGTACCTCGTCCAGATGGTCGTCGACACCGTCAAAACGCTTTGGCGTCCGCGCGACTCGATGAAACTGCAGGAGGCGCTCGCAGTCTTGCACGGCAAGGAGTACAAGCCCGTCAAGAAACCGCTCATCCACTACCTCGTTCGCGCCGAACACTGGTTGTGGAAGGGCCGCTCACTCTATGCTGCAAAGGTCGCCACGGGCACGACCGTCTACACCGTCTTCGCGCTCGCGCCGTACCTCCAGAAGAACGTGTTCCTCCCGATCGGTCAAGTGTCGGCACTCATCACCGTCATCGTCGGAATCGCGCCGACGCTCGGCGGTACGCTGTCGACGTGGCTCCTGCAGATCTCGGGCACGGGCGCAGGTGCGCTCGTCGGCCTCATCGTCCTCGAGATCTTCCACAACGTCGGCGGCTACACTTATAACCCGTGCGTCGCAACCTTCTTGCCTGACTGGCCACACATTGACGAATCGCTGGTGCAGGTACGGACTGGTCGCGCTCGGTGCCCTCTGGTTCGCCTTCTCATCGTACAAGTTCCTTCGGCACCCGGCCAAGTACACCCAGTCGCTCCTCTACGTCGTCGGGTACGGCGGTGCGATCCTCCAGCAGTACCTGTACAACGATATGCCTGGACAAGAGCGCGAGTACGACTCCCCGCCGCTGCGCTTCGGCTACACGATCGCGTCGCTCGTGATCAGCATGGGCATCTCCGCCGTCTTCCAGCTCCTCATCTTCCGCCAGCCCGCGCGGCAGCGTCTGCGCCTTCAGCTCGCTCAGGTCATGTTCGCCCTCTCGGCCTACAATTCGCTTCTCCAGGCGTACGTCAACCTCGTCGCGCCGCCGGACGAGGCGCCCGTGCCCAAGGCCGATGCGCTCGCCAAGGTCCAGCGCGAGCTGTTTAAGCGCGAGACGAGGATCCAGTCGCTCGTCCTCGGCTTGGCGCCGACGTTCGAGTTCGCGCGCGTCGAGCCGCAATGGAACAACCCGTTCCGCAGCGAAGGTGAGTCTGTGGCTCGGCTTGTCTGCCGCCATCTACTGCTTCAGAGTGCGCGGCTGTGATTGCAGTCCTACTCACGCCCCCGTGCCTCTGCAGTTCTGCTCAGGATCATCCGTAGCCAGCAAGTGATCCTGGACCGCCTCCGTGAGGCCCGCACCGCCGTTGGACTGCGTGGCTTCAATCCGGTCATCCACCACGACTTTGCCAACGTCCTCTTCCCGTACCGGCTGCACTCTCAGCGCCTCAGCCGCACGCTCTTCTACCTCGGCGCGACGTCGCTCCTGTCCAAGACGCAGCTCGCGCGCGACGTCCCGTCCTCCAAGCCGACGTGGGCGTCCTTCGAGCACGATGCGCTGGTGCTGTCGCGCAGGCTGAGCAGGCTGCCGCGCGGGGAGGAGGAGCTAAAGCGCCCGGGCTTCCTGCGGTACTGGTGCGTAGCGCTGCGTTCCTCTCGAGGGCGGTATCCCGACACTGACGGTCTCTCGAATTGTCTCGATTCGCAGGTTCTACCTCGTGTCGCTCGGCGCCGTCAGCAGCGAGCTCGAGGAGCTGGAGAAGCATCTTGGCGAGCTGTTCGGCGACCCCGACGTGTCCAACCCCTATATCTCATAGAAGCTGTCGGTCCATGTGTCTATCTGTGTTGTTTGTGCTGTCACCTGCATGTCATAGAAGCACCTCGTTTTGCCCTTCGATATTCGGTGACGGCGGTATGTCCGCGGTCGAGCGAGACTCGAGCTTGGGAGGCGCGGACAGTCGCGGCTCCACTTCATCCCCTCCACCTCGCTCAGCCACTGCTACGAATGGGACGCACGAAGCAGCAGAAGAAGAAGACGAGCAAGGCGCCCGTGCCCGCTGCGGCGGCTGCCCCGCCGACGGTCGAGATGACGGTCGAGGACCTGCTCGTGCACAGCGCCGAGCTGATCGCGTCGCTCCAGTACGAGCAGGCGCGCGACGTGTGCGTGCAGGCAGTCGAGCTCGCCACCCGGCAGCTGCAGGAGCAGGGCGCAGAGAGCGACCCGCGGATGCTCCGGGATGCGCTCGAGATCCTCGGGACGGTCGAACTCGAGCTGGGCGACATTGCCGAGGCCCGCGAGGTGCGCACAGCTCTCTGCAGGACCCTTTCGAGCCGCACTGACCCGCTCGAGCTCCTCGCAGCACTTTGGCCTGACGATCCAGCTCGCGTCCTCGCTTCCCGACCCGTCTCCCGCACCGCACCTCTACCTCGCCCAGCTCTCGCAGACGCCGCAAGAGTCGCTCTCGCACTTTGCCAACGCTCTCGTCATCCTACAGGCCAAGCTCGAGGCGCTGAACCAGGCCAAGCTTGGCGCCGACGGCGGAGCAGGCGCAGCAGAAGACGCCGAGGACGAGGGCGAGATCAGGAGGAGCGCGAGTCGTGCGCTCGTAGGCATGACGGAGCTCTACCTCACCGACCTGTGGTACGTACGAGCAGTATTGCGTTGCACAACGGTTAAGGAGGCTGTGCTAACGCTGGATTCGCATACTTTTTGCGCTCAGCATGGAGCCTGAAGCGGAGCAGAATTGCGAGAAGTATCTTGCACAGGCAGCGGAGCTGGACCCGACAGACCCGGAGGTGTACCAGGTGCGTCGCGGCTCTGGCGCCGCCCACTTCTCGCGTTCGCCTGGCTGACCCACTTCGCTCCCAGACGCTTGCTTCGGTACGACTGAGTCAGCAGCGGGACGAAGATGCGAAGAAGGCGCTGCACCAGGGTTGGGAGTTGTGGCGAGGCCTTGAGCCAGGTGCGTCGGGGCACCACTTTCCGCTTCCGAATCGCGTGCTAACCCTTTTCTCCGCAGAGTCGCCTATATACCCTCCCGCCTCCGCCCGCCTCACCTGCGCCAAGCTCTTCCTCGAGCTGAGCGAGCACACGGCCGCGCTCGAGATCCTGCACGGGCTCGAGAGCGAGGACGATGAGAATCCCGAGGTGTGGTACCTGAGCGGGTGGGCGTGGTGGCTCCTCGGCGAGCGCCGTGGGGAGAATGCGCCGAGTACGGAGGAGGAGGAGAGCAGGGAGGAGTGCTGGAGCGAGGCAAAGCTCTGCCTCGAGAACTACATGCGAGTGCGTCGCCGCCTTCTTCGCTCTCACGCCCTCAATTGGGCGTCGCTCATCCCGTGCCTCTTTGCAGCTGGAGGAGCGGGACTCTTCCGAGACGGACAAGGAGCAGATGGGTCACGTCAAGGAGCTCATCGCCAAGCTCGACGCGGCAGGTGTCGTGGCGAGCACGGGTGCGGAGGGCGAGGACGGCGAGTGGGAGGACGCGAGCGACGCCGAGGACGCGATGGAGGAGTAGGAAGTTGCGCTCAGCTTGCACAACGTCGCTTCGTGCCAATTCAGCATGCGAGAGCGAAGAAGCGTGGGGTCGGAGCAAGCAATCTCGCGGCTCGCAAGCCAGAAGTACCGGCGCGTATCCGCTCTCTGCAATCTACTGCTCTGCTCATACGGCCGGAGACGCCCGAGGCAGGGCTAAACGAAGTCGACCTTCGCGCCTTCCGGAGTTGTTTGTCCTGCTTCGTCTCGTCGCTCGTCTCGTCGCTCGTTGTCCGCGCAGTCAGCGCCGCACGCTCAGAGACGCGCTCGCTGGGACTGGCCGTGACGCACTGCACGCTGCGCCCTTTGTGCGCTCGAACCGCCCCACTTCTCTCTCGATCGAGCCCGACGCGACTCGCTCTCGCGCACGTGCCGAGGCTGCGATGAGCCTGTTCAAGAGGAAGAAGGGCCCAGCGCACCTCGACGTCCCGCCCGCCGCGTCCTTCCAGCCCGCTGTCGCCCCGTCGTCGTCTCTCGCGCCGCGACGGGCCGTCTCTGGCTCGTCGGTCCCGTCGACGCCGACGTCGCCGTACGACTCGCACGTGCACATCGACGACTTTGGGCGGCCCGTGGCTGGCCCGGCCTTTGCCGCGCAGCAGGGGGCGGGCGGGGCGCCGTTCGGGTCAGGGCATGGTGTCGGCGACGACGAGCCCGTCGGCGAGATGCAGCTGCTGTATGGCTACGCGCCCATCGCCACGACTCTCGAGCTGTCCATCATCAAGGTCGAAAAGATCGTTGCCGCATGTGCCGTCGAGCTGCAGCGCCGCGGTTCGTCCTCCCGCCTCCTCTGCATGTGGGGATGCAATCCGCTCACTATGCCCGGGCAGGCCTCGACACGCCACTCATTCTCTCGAGCATGGCGCTCGACATCTCGCTGGAGGGCGTCACCTCGCTCATCCGCGTCTATCTCGACGATCCCTCAGCGTGGATATCCGGTTCGTCGAATCCTTGTCCTTCCTTCGCGACTGTCGACAATCACGTTGACCGGACATCTCTTACAGATCTTGCGCTCGCCCATCCGCTGTCTGTCGGTGCCTTCATGAAGTGGGGGCTCGCGCGCCTCATCAACGAACGCGGGCGGCGAGGTTTCGTCTCGTGGGACTCGTACAACGAGTTCAAGGCGGCTGAGCGGGGTACGCCCTCTTATTGCACATCGTTGATAACTCGGTGCTGACGCTCACCCTGCAACAGCTACTGGTTTTCCTCCCAAAAGCTGCACCGTTCATCTCATCTCTCGCCTCTCCGCCTCAAACGGGCGGCTGCTGTGCGTGCAGCTCTGTCACGCATTCTGCGACTTTACACACAGATGCTGACGACCGGGCCTGCAGCACGAGCCTTCTCACGCTCTTCTCGACCATCGCTGCACATAGCGCAACGAACGGCATGCCTCCTCGCAAACTCGCCGCTCTCTTCTCGCCCTACGTTTTTGGGCTCGCGGACGACCGCGGTTTCGACGAGACGTACGAAGAGTGGCAGCGCGCGACCGACGCGTTCGAGCACATCCTCCTCTCCTTTGTGCGCGACCAGCAGGCGCAGGGCCAGCTCCCGACGTTCCTCGAGCGCTTCGTCACGGGATACCCCGAAGTGCTCAACATCTCGTACAGCGGCGCGCCGCCTCGGGTCCCGAAGGGGTCAAGGGTCGAGGAGGTCACCCGCGTGCGACGGTCGACTCGCTTCCACAGTCGCAACCTGATTCAGCAGGGCGGAACGTGGGACGTTCCGTACTCGAACGACTGGCGTCTCTTCTTTACCTCGACTCCGCCTAGCTCGCCTTCGCCAGACTCGACCGACCGCCCCGCCTTCACAGCCTCGTACCGCCACCTGCTCAACATTCGCTCGTGGCATGGGCTCGAGGACGACGACGACGAGGGCGAGCTGCAGCGCTTCAAGTCGGTCGTCGAGAAGGATTGGGCGCAGTTTGGCCAGCTCGGCTTCCAGGATGTCGACGAGAAGAAGCTCGAATTCGATCTGTCCGAGGGAGAGCGTGAGGCGGTGCGGCGCAAGCGCGACACGATGGACTGGGTTCATCTACTCCCTCCCTGCTGCGCGCCCACGGCCACTGACCTTGGCATCACGCAGAGCACATTCGAGACAGCCGGTTTCACGCACGAGGTCTTTGCGCCGACGCATCTCGTCTTCCACCACACTCTCAATCAGCGCGTCAACACGTGGCCCTCGTCGCAGCAACAGCTGACGCAGCGGCTCAAAGAGGCGGAGAAGGCGCTCCCGCCCTTCCCCTACGACACGACGCCGCGCGAGCACGCGCGCGTCACCGTCGATGCCGACTTCTTCAAGACGTGGGCGGACGTACTCGTCGGCGGAGGGTGGGCGCGTGACGAGCTCAAGGAGAGCAGCTTTGCGCTGATTCAGTGGAAGGCGCGCCCGCGCGAGGGTGACCCCATTCGGGGCAAGAGCAGCACGGGCGACGCGAGGACCGAGGAGCGCTGGGTGCTCGTCGAGGAGGTAGTGCCGCGCGAGTATCGCGAGGCGCTGCTCGCCGACCCTAAGGTGCGTCTCGTGCTGTTCTTCTGCCGGAGTGCGACTCCCGCGAAACCACTTCCCGTCTAGTTTCAGCAGCAGTCTCATCCCTATTTCTGTGCAGACGAAAAAGCAGAGCAAGCGTGTCTCGTTCATGCGCGCCGTGCGCCGCAAGAGCAGTTTCAACTCGTCGGCCGCTCCTTCCGCGTCCCAACCAGCCAGAGCGGGCATCGCCTCGTCGTCCACTTTCACCAACCTCGTCTCAGCCCCGATCACGTCGTCGTATGCTCGCAAGGAAAGCAACCTTCGCCCGATTGATGAGGCCGTCTTTGACCCGAACAACGACTCGGAAACGAAGCTCGTCAGCCTGTCCAAGTTGCACCTCGGCCCGTCCGACTACGCGACATACGCACCATCGGCCTCCGCCCCTTCCGCGTCCCGCTACGCTCCCTCGACTGCATACGCTCCTTCCGTCATCTCGACCGTGCGCGCGGCCGACGGGCACGATCCCTCGTCGTCCACAGCCAACCTCTCCGCGGCCGAGCGCGACTTCGTCCCGCCACCCATGCCGCCCCACCAGGGCATCGCCGGCACCATCTCATCGCAGCGGCGCGAGCCTCTGCCTGCCTCTTCCGTCCCACCGCCCGCCGCGCCGGTCTTCTCGCCGGAGCCACCATTCCCTACTGCGAGCAGCCCGCCATCGCTCGCGCCGCCCGGGCCTGTCGGCTACAGGAAGCCCTCGGCGCCGGAGAAGAAAGGGTTCCTCGCGCGCATGGGCACGCGGCGTGGGAGCGGAAACAAGCTCGGGCTCGGGAGCCTGGGCGGGAGTGGGAGCGGGAGCGGGGGCAGCGGAGCCAGTACGCAAAGCACGATGAGCCGATTATGGCGCGGGCCGAACGGGGCCAAGAGCGTCGGCGCAGGTGCGACGGCACCGGCTGCCAGCGGCAGCCCCGAGGTGTTCGCGCCTCCGGTCGCGAGTGTTCCCGAGATGCAGCGCAATGGCAGCTCGGGGAGCGGACGAGGGAATGCGTACACGTACGCTGCGCCGGCTATGGCGCAGACCCCGAGCTGGACAACCGGGACTCTGGTACGTCTCGTTCACAACGCATTCGCCCGAGCCCTGACTGACACCATTGCGCGATGTAGCCCGGCGTTCCGCCCTTGGCGCCTGTTGCTGAGCAATCCTCCGCGCCTAGCGCTGCAGCCACGCCGCGGTCCAACGGCTCGCCGTCGCACCTCGAGCCTGCCTCGCAATACAACGGCACGCCCGACAATTACTCGGTCGTCGCGACTGCCTCGTCCTCTTCACCGTTCGACAACGGCTATCGCGCGTCTGTGCAATCGACCATCACCTCCGGTGGCGACCCCTATGGCGGCATGGACGACTCGGACGCGAGCACCGACCTGCACGCCGACGTGCAGGGCGCCGAGGTCGGCCGCGTCCTCTTCCGCGGCTCGCAGTCGTTCCCGGACGGGCTCGATGAGGCGGCAGCTGGGACACCGAGGAGACCGAGCGTGGCGAGCACGGTACAGCCGGGATCGCCGCCGCGCAGGAGGGAGGATGTATCGCTCGAGCAGCCGCGCTCGCCGCCGCGTAAGGAGTCACTGCCACAGAGTGCTGTGCGTTCCGCTCCCTCGTACCAGTCTCGAAATTTGATGCTGACCGTGGTGTCGATCGCAGCCCTATGATCCGCATCAAGACGACCATGGCAGTGCCCTTACCGCTCACGCTGATGGAGCAGCAACCGGCGGCTACTCCTCCGGCGTCTCGCAGTTCTCGACCCGCGTCGCCAACATTGTCGGTATGTACGAGCAGCGCGACCCTCGACCGCAGGGGGGAGACGTCCGGCTCACCGAGTATGGGTTCGGACCCGATTCTGGCGGCGGCGCTGGCGGGCGCTGAGGAGCGCCAGATGTCGCGCGTAAAGGCAGTGTGTATACCCGTAGTTATCAAACCCAACGTAGATCCAGTCTCCTCCCCGCCGTTCATTCGCCTTTCCTCATCGTGCAGCGCTTTGTCCCAAGGACGCGCTGTCTCCCATCGCAGTTCATTCGCCTTTCCTCATCGTGCAGCGCTTTGTCCCAAGGACGCGCTGTCTCCCATCGCATGCAGTGCAAGTGGCTGGTCCACCAATACGCGGCGCGTAGACGAGGCTTGCACAGGCTAGGTAGCCAAGACAGGGCGGAAGCAGAAGAGTGTACAACGACAAGAGGAAGGAACGGAGAAACCCTACACGCGCGCCCGTCGACTCACTCTCCCTCCTCCTTCTTCTTCGCGCCCCGCACATGCATCCTGAAGCTCCCCACCTCGCCCTCCATGACCTTCTTCCTCCCCTCGCCATCCTCCTCGCCCTCTCCCTCGCGCGCGCCGCGCTCGTCCCCCGCTCTCACCTCGAGCCCGAGCACGGCGCCCTCGCTCGCGCCAGCGAGGAACTCGCTACACGCCTCGACGACGCGCGCGGTGCCGAGCGGAGCGGGGACGCGCGCTCCCGTGCGCCGCGAGAGGAGGCGCGAGGCGAGCGGGAGGGACGAGAGGAGGTAGGGCAGGTCGGAGAAGGTCGTGTGGATCGAGCCGACTGCGTGCGCACGCGAGGTCGCGTGAGTAAGAGCGTCCTGACTGGGCAGGTGCTGAATTGAGCTCAGAGGGGAGACGCACCGAGGGTCATGAGCCACCGCTCGGCGCCGCCTCCGACGGCCTGCACGATGTCGGCGACGAGCTTGTAGTGCGGCTTCCACAGAGTGAAGCTCTCGCTGTTGATGACGAGCAGCGGCACGTTGATGTCGAGCGGGACTTTGCCCCCTTCGCTGCCGCTCGCGGCTGGCGAGGCGGTCGGCGCGGGATTGGACCGCGCAGTCGAGGTCGAGAGGGCCTGCTCGAGCGGCGAGAAGCCCGCCTCGCCGCCTTCGGAGGCTCGCGCGGAAGGCGCGGGAGGGATCGGGTCGGCCCACGGGTCGAGCGCGATGCCGCGCACGAAGGGGAACGCGGTGGCACCTGCGCGGAGGACCTGGATCTGCGAGCGCGGCGGCGTTCAGCGCGAGCTGGCGCGTTCAAGGAGCTTCAAACAGTGAAGAACGGACGCACGGTCGTCGCGCCGCCAAAGCTGTGCCCGGCCATCGTCACCTCGTGCTCGAGGTCGATCCGCCCCTTCCACCCCTCGAGCCACTTCCCGACGACCTCTTCCCCGCCAAGGTCCTTGCGGCGGTTCTCGCGCGCGATGGCGGCACCCTCGCCCGCGTTGAGCCGGCGCAGGTGGTGCAGCACGGCTGAGATCTCGGCGAGGCGGAACGGGAGCTGCGCCGAGGCGCGGAAGTCGAGACTGGACTGGGGCTTGTGGCCCGCCGGCCAGCTGCGAAGAGGTGCGTCAGGGTTCGATGAGAGACAGGTTCACGCGGGCAACGAGGACGCACTCGAGCGACTGGTCGGGGCGGATATAGTCGACGACGCGTTCGGTGCCGTCTTCGAGGCGGACGACCGAGATGGGCCCGCTGCCGTCGCGATGCTCGATTGCGGCGACGATGTAGCCGCGCGAGGCAATCTCGCAGCACCATTGGCTGGGCGGGCAGAGGCTGGTAAGAGTAGAGCGATTTACGCGGAAGCAAGTGCACGAGTCGAGCTGGCAGTGCCGAGCGCACCTGTAGGTCGTGCGGGTCCCGCTCAGGCCGTGGCTAAAGACGACGAGCGGGAACTGGTCCTTGTCGGGTGCGAGGTCATCGCCGACGAGCGTGTCGGAAGAAGCGCGGGTCTCGCTCTCGGGGTCGTTGCACGCCTTGTAGGCGAGGCCGGCGTCGCTCTCGACGGGGAGGGTGATGCGCGCGCCGACGAGCCAGAAGAGGGTGCGGAGAATCCAGGGCTTCTGACCAAGGAAGCGAGCATAGCCGTCTGCAGTGCGCGAAACGGGCCGCTCGATCCAGGGCTGGCGTCGACCGGACGCGCGCCTGTGCGGGTTGGCCGGGTAGAAGAGGGTGACGAGGACGGTGTCGAGACGGAGGGCGGGCTCGCCTGTGTGCTTGTGGGTGGCGTGCGAGAAGGTGCGCCCCCGGAGGTCGGGCGGAGCGGCGAGTTCGAGGTCGGTGGTCGAGACGGGGTAGGGCCCGGACGGGGCGGGGAGTCTAGTGGTCCAGAGGCCCATTCTGTCTATACAAGTGTGTCTACTCGTGCCTGTAACTCGGTGACTCTCTCTCTGGGGGAAGGAGAGGCGAGAGCGTCGTCGTCGCTGCGTTCGTCACCTCGTCGACGCTCTGCCGTGGCTCTCGCTCTCTCGCTCCTTTGCGCTGCTCCAGTCCGACGCTTGTCCGCAGCAGACTCTCGCCCGCCATGCAGCATTTCCCGTCCACCTCGTGGTGCGTCTCCTGCGCGAGCCCGTCATCGCCTCCCCCGCTCCGCTCGCTCACCCGCTGCCCGCGCACGACAGGGGAAAGCCCCGCAACGACCAGCTCGACCCCTACGCCTCCTTCCCCATCCACCAGGGCCGCGGCGCCCGCCCCAAGACCGACGCCTTCGCCGACGCCGTCCAGCACACTCAGTCAGTTGCGCGGCCCCTCGTCTCGCGCCTCAAACATCCCGTCGGGGCATACGAGGTGCTCCGGAAAGTCGAGCTTGCTGACAATAACCCCGTGCACGCGCGCGCAGGCAACCCATCGTGACCGGCACCTCGGTCCTCGGACTCAAGTTCAAGAACGGCGTCCTCCTCGCAGCAGACAACCTCGGTCCGTGCAGCGCTCTCCCGCGTTTCCGATGCACCGTGCTGACCTGCTTCGCACGCGCGCAGCATCCTATGGCTCGCTCGCGCGCTTCAAGGACATCCGCAGGATCCACAAGGTCTCCGACTCGACCATGGTCGCCGCGTCGGGCGACATGGCAGACTTCCAGCAGATCAAGCGCATGCTCGAGGGGCTCATGTGCGCTCGCGTGCCCTTTCCCCGTCGGCCCCCGTCCCACCGAGCTGATTCGCGTCGCTGCACCTACGACAGGACGGACGAGGCGATTCTCGAGGATGGGCACGAGCTGACGACGTCGCAAATCTACGAGTACATGAGCAACGTCATGTACGCACGGAGGAGCAAGTTTGACCCGTACTGGAACGCGCTCCTGCTCGCCGGCGTCGACAAGGGCAAGCCGTGCGTCCGCTTCTCCTCCTGCTCTCGCCTCTCTCCCGGTCCCCTCCCCCTCCGCCGAGCTGTGGGCTGATGTTGGAGTCTGCCGGCGCACAGCTTCCTCGCGCACGTCGACCTCCTCGGCGTGACGTACCAGTCGCCGTCGATCGCGACCGGGTTCGGGATGCACCTCGCGCAGCCGCTCCTGCGCAAGGCGCTCGAGGACCTCGGGCCCGACGGCGAGAGCAAGCTCGAAGAGGCCGACGCGCGCAAGATCCTCGAGAACGCCATGCGCGTCCTCTTCTACCGCGACGCGCGCAGCTTGAACAAGGTGCGCAACCGCGACCGGCTGCCTGGTGCCCTTGCCCGAGTGCGGGCGAGCGAGTCATTGATCACCTCTGTCTTGACGCACAGTTCCAAATCGCGGTGGTCACGGCCGAGGGCGTCAAGATCGGCGAGCCGCAACAGGCGCCGACCGAGTGGGGCTTTGCCGAGGGCTTGCGAGGATGTGCGTCTTCTCGTCCTTCTTCTCTCCTACCCTGAACGCCCGCTGACGGGAGAGGCGGCGCACTGCAGACGGCAACAGCGACGAGACGTACTGAGCGCGCGGGCTCGAGCTGTAACCCCTTCCTTCGCATCCCTGTAAATCACGACTCGCCGCGCATATCGGATCTCTCCCACGCTTGCAGGCGGATCAATCGGCAAGAGAGAGAGAGAGCCATGCATAGAGTTACAACAGCCAGCGACGACGCGATGCGGGGTAGATGCTACTCGGTGCTCTTCTCGACGAAAGCGCGCACCATCGCCTCGATCTCGGCGCGCGCCTCGGCGGGGACCATGCCTGCTCGAGTTTCCCCGTCAGTGCGAGGACCATGGAGCTAGGAAGCAGGACGGCGCACCGAGGGCGGTGGGCTCGAGGTCCTGCACGAGCGCTTGCAAGTTGGGCGGGTCTTGTCCGCGGGCTTTCTCTGCACGAGCGAGCGGCGCGAGCGTCAGCGAGCTGGGTGTACGATGCGTTCTTGCACGCAAGGCGAGCACGGCGTAGAGAGAGCTGCCCGCCAACGCACCTCGCGCCAAGTCGCGCACCTGGTCCTCCCACCCGCTCGCCTCGAGCTTGGTCCTGAGCGCGTCGAGGATCCTGCGCACCCTTGCTCGTCAGATCAACAAAGTCTTCGAGCTCGACTGCGAGGCGCGCGGATCCGCACGTCCCCACTTGGTCGAGCGCCGACTGATGAGCCTTGCGAGCGGGACGATGGGGAACGGACGCACGTCGAGTACTGCCCGCTCTGGAGCATGCGCGTGCGGAGCGCGTCGTGCAGATCTTGCTGCGCCAGCTGCGGGGCGGGGGCCATTGCGGGGAGGGGAGAGGTCCAAGAGCCAGACGTTGAGGGTCGAGCGAGGTCGAGGTGTCGGCGACGTCGCGCATTGCTCCGTGCAGGGCTCAGTCGTACTTCTCACTACTCGGTCAGAGCGACGGCGCTCGCAAAGAGCCGCCTCGGCGGTATCTGACACTCCTCTCCTCGACCTGCGAGAGCGCGATCTGACAAACGAGCTAGTTACGAGATGCAGAGGGCGCGGCAAGCGATAGAAATGTGGCAAGGGAAAGATGCAAATGCAGAGAACATATGAAGGGGAAGAGGGATCACAGCCCGAGAACCGAGAACGGCGTGTCGCCGCCGTGAAAGTGCATGGCCAGGTACCTCGCCTCGGACACGGGGTCGCTCAAGAGGCTCCATGGCCGCGTCTTGGTGTTGCTCAGCCCCTGCATCAACCGGAAGTGCACGTCGCGCACCTCGGGCGCCGGGTCCATCAGGCCCTCGGCGCGCATGCCCTTGGGCAGGCGCAGCCGCGCACGGTTCGCGACGCGCCCGACGAGCCGGATGTCGTCGAGGAAAGCCGCGAGCGCGGCCACCTTGGCGTCGTAGTAGGCGCCGGCCTCGGCGGTAGGCGGGTTGGCCGAGAACGCGAGCGCCTCGCGCGAGAAGAGCAGCCACGACAGGTGCTGGTTCAGCAGCGGCGTGAGCGTCTGCCGCGTCGTCTGGCTGGGTCGTTCGAGCTTGGGCCCGCTCGGGTGCGTGAGAAGGCGGATGGCGTCGAGAAGGAAGATGGGCTGTGAGGCGTAAAGGCAGGTGAGTGCACTGCAAATTCGGGACTTATGGACGCAAACGCACGTCGAAGGTCGCCGGGTCGAAAGGAAGCGGCGCAGCGTCTTCACGGGTGATCTGCGCAGCGAGCTCGGCAGAGTACGTCGGCACCTCGTTCGGGTCCTTGAGGGTCGGCGGGAACGCATAGCCAATGCTCTCTTGCTCGATGTCGGGCACCATGGGCTCGGCATCGTGCGCGCCGTCGCGCTGCTGGAAAAGCAGGTCGTGGTGGTCGACGTGATAGTAGTACTGAGGCGTCTTGCGCGTGAACCGCTCGTGGATGAGCGAGCTCGCCGCGTTCGAGTAGCTGGAGTTGCCCGTCACGTAGCCCGCCATGGCCAGCAGCGTCGACGCCGTCGCCGCCTTCTGCGCGTGTAAGTCGCGCATCGCGTGCGGGTCCTTGAGGACGTGCATGACGTCGCGCAGGGTCGGGCCGACGAGCCGCTCGTACCGCTCGATCTTCTCGACAGCGTCGCGGCGGTCGAGGCGGAACTTCTGCCGCAGGCGCTCAACCTCGAACATGTCGAAGTTCCACAGGCGCTCCTCGTGGAACCCGCAGTGGAACGGGTTCTCGTCGGTCGTGCATCCGCGCTCGCCGCGCGCGACGAGCTCATCAAGGTGCTCGAGGAAGGCGACGATGCCGCGAATGCGGTTCGTGTTGCGCAGAGTCGCCGCTTCGCTGCTGTGCTCCTCCTGGCTCTTGTGGCCCGAGAAGAGGCGGTACGTCCATCCGGCCTTGACGTATGCAAGCGCGCCGCGCTCCGGGTTGGGTTCGCCCCACGGGTCGAGCTCGCCGTGCGGCGCATGGATGATCGAGTCCTGCGTCGCGGCACCCTCGACGCCTGGGATCGAACCCCACGTCTTCGCGGTAATGTGCGCGCGGTCCGTCACTTCCCACGGAAGCGTGCGGCGGTCGAGGCCACGCGAGTACGGGATGGCGCCCAAGCGCCACAGAAGCTCGAGCTTGCTGCGGCGACCGTACCGCATCGCCTCCTGGAACGATTCGGTCGAGTCGTAGCGGAAGCCGACTTGGGGCTCCTCGGGCGTGTCGGGCGCAACGGCCGGACGATGGTGGATTTCGGCATCGACGATGGCAGAAGCCGACTCGTCGACGTCGAGGAGCGGGACGAGCGATACCGAGTTGTTGACGCGGATGTCCTCGTTGTCGAGCAGGCGCGCCATCGGGATGATCACGTAGCGCGACGCGGCGGGTCCTTCACCGGCGATGGACAGCGTCCGAACGATCGAGTACATGGCGGCGGGCGTAAAGAACGAGTTGCCGTCGAGCGGCAGGATCCAGCGAGCGTTCGGGAGCGAACGACCATGCTGCAGAGCGAAGTTGCGGCCACCGTTCTGCGGAAGCGAATATGTCAGCTCAGCCATGGGCAAGAGTGGAACAGAAACACGCACGTTGTTCATCGCGTAGAGGTTCTTCTCGTGGTAGGTGAAGTCGAGTGCGCGCAAGCGGCCGAGCATTTCCCGCTTGCGCAGGCGGTGCTCTTCGGCGACGCGCGCCTCGTCGCCGTCGGCCTCCTCGAGCAGAATCGACAAGTCGTCCGGCACGGCCTCCTCCTCGACGTGGTGCCACTTGACGGGGCGGTTGCCGCTAACGGTCGACTCCTCGAGCGGGGCGTCGCCGATGCCCCAGCCCTTGGCAGCGTCGACGCCGCCGTCCCAGCGGAACTCGCGGCGCTGATACTCGTCCCACTCGAAGGGGATGACGAGGATGCGCGAGTCGGGCACCGAGTACAGGTGCAGCAGGCCGATGATGGCGCTGACCATCTCGGGCTCGGCGATGCGGTTCAGGACGAAGTACTTGTCGACGCGCAGGCCGCCCATCTGCGTGTGCGCCTCGCGCGCAGCGTTGCCCGAGCCGTACAGGCTCGAGTGGTGCTTGCCATGCGGGCCGAGCGGAGGGAGGACCGAGAAGTCCGACTCGTGCTGGAGGAGGAAGCGCAGGTTGCGCAGCGTCTGGCCCGGCGAGTGTCGCGGAGGGAGGTCGTTGCCAAGAATACGATACAGAACGAGCGTGTCGCGCTCGGGAGCGTCGTTGTGCTCGACCGGCGGCGGGAGCGCCTTGTGGTCGACGAATTCGACGTGCGGACTCGGCCTAAAGCCCGCCTTGTACTCCTTCGGCTTGTTCTCGACCGGCTCAGCGCGTGCTCCAGCCTTCGCGGGCACGGCCTTACCCGTCTGTCGCGGTACAGGCGCACGCGACTGCAGCCGCTTCGTCCCGTCCGCAACAACCGCGCCTTTGGCCCGCTGGAACCAGCCCTTCGCCTCTGGCTCTTGCCGTCCCGAGATGACGCCCGGATGAATAAAGCTGGACCCGCCGGCTCGTCGCAGCCGCTGGCCCATCGACATGCGCTCGCGGAGCGGCGGCCTGGCTCGAGGGGTCGGGCGGAATCGGCGACCAACCGTGAGCAGGAGACCCAGGATGATGACGGCAATGACGCCGAGGGCACGCTTCTTCCATCCGGGTGAAGGTCCGCCGCTGGCGCGCCGGCGCGCCAGAACCGGATCGTCTGGCCGAACGGCCCAGCTGAACATGCGCGAGTGATGGCCTTTGGCGCGCGCCTGCTCCTGGCGCTCTTTCACCTCCTTCTCCTTCTCGCGCTCCTTCTCGCGCGCGGCATTGGCGAAGCTCGTGCGTCGGATCGGGCCACTGGACCCGAGGGTCGGGCTGAGCGACGGAACGGAAGGGAGCGTGGGCGAAGGTGGAACGGGCGACGGGCTGCGCTTGATCGAGGTCGGGAGATCCGTATCGAGCGAGTTAGACGAAGCGCGGCGGACGAGGCCCGTCGCGAGGCGACCGAGTGGATCGGTAAAGGCGGCAAGGCGAGGCGAAGACGGCACGCGCTCCATCGTTGCGCCGCCGGCTCCGAGCGTCGGACTGCCCGCCGACAGGTGCGGGCTCGACATGGCGCTGAATGTGGGCGAGCCGACGGGGCTGGTCGAGAAGTACGGCTGGACAGGCGAATTAAGCGGCGAGGTCGAGCCGGAGAACGAACGCCCGAGCAGCGGCGACGGCGCGCTTCCGTCCCCCATGTCGATACCGATAGCGAGACCCTCGGGCTCTTCGGAAGGCGCAGACGTCAGGATGAGGGAAGGCCGTCGCTTTATGGACGGATCGCCGTCGTTTCGCAAGTCCTCGCCGAGGAGGACGGATGAGCCACGCGTCGGCTGCCGGTCCGTCGATGACGATACGCCATTCATGTCGACCGCTGTGGATGTCGAGCGTGGGGAGGGGGTCAGGGATCATTCTGCCAGAGGACGTCCCAGCGCGAAACAGACGAACCAGTGTCGAATCCGCCGTGCGGACGAGCGCTACCGGGGGCAGATGCGGGCGGTGTCGGGTATGCATGCGCGACCGACGCGCGCTTGACACCGCCGACGGACGGCAGTTCGGCGGTGACGAGCGGCGGCGAAGGCGGGAGAGTCGAGAAGTGGTTCGTGACGGGGGAGAGCGGGCCGCCCAGCTGCGAGCTCGGCGAGTAGAACGCGGGCGAGTGCGGCGACAGAGTACCGTCTGCAGGCGACCCAGCGCCGAGTCGTGGCGACGTCGAGGCGTTGCCGAGAGCGAGAGCCGGCGGACGCGACGGCGACGGGCGGCGGCTGCGCATGCTGCCCGGCTGCGCGCCCGTATGCAGCGGCAGACTCATCGCCGTGGCGTGTTTTGAGTGCTCTGCAGGCGCACGAGGTCAGCGTGGCCGGGTGTTGCGGACAACGGTCGCCTCACGCACCGCGCGGGCGGGTCGCGGGAGAAGTGCGAGCGAGAGAAGCCGGGTCCAGGCGGGAGCGTGCGCAGGTGCAAGGGCTGACCCTGTCGCGTTCAAGGCGGTGCAGCTGGTGCGGAGAGG
Source organism: Rhodotorula paludigena (assembly GCF_050403205.1). NCBI lineage: Eukaryota > Fungi > Basidiomycota > Microbotryomycetes > Sporidiobolales > Sporidiobolaceae > Rhodotorula > Rhodotorula paludigena. The sequence continues at coordinate 715,555 of NW_027481456.1, read as the reverse complement.
CGCGCGAGGCGGAGGTGAGGGCGCGCTGCAGCTCGCGAGATCGCGTCGAGTCGCGTCGGGCAAAGTGCGTCGCGCTCTCGCTCCCTCTGCGCGCAACTCGTGCTTGGCACACGCTCAAAGTAGCTTGTACGTTGCCTGCACGATTCCACGGTCCTCAGCCGCCCAATGCCTCTCGTCTCCTGCTCCTCCGCTTCGTCTTCTTCCGCTTCGCTCCCTCCTTGCCCAGAGACTGCTGCTCCAGCTCCCCTCCCCGCTCGCTCCTCGGCCTCCAGTACCTCGTTCCTTGCGCTTTTCGACGCGCCAGCTCGTCCTGAATGAACGCTTCGAGCTCTGGGTTCGAATCGCTCGACCAGATGCCGCGCGACGCTGAAGGGCGGCGCTGCCGCCTGCCCGCCTCGAGCAGGAATGCCGAATTCTTGAGCTGCACACCGTATTTGGACCCGCCTGCGGTCGAATGCAGATTGCGAAGGTCAGCTTTCGCGTCGTCGAAGGGGCAAGCAACTGGACGCACGGGTGTAGCGGTATACGGGGAAGCCGAGTGCGACGTGAAAGATGAAGACGATACTGCAGTCGTGAAGAGGGAGTCAGGCTGGGCTGGGCGAGGCCCGAGGGCAGAAACCGCACAAGACGGCGAGCAAGATCGCCCATGCACGCTGGAACCGCTCCTTGCAGTTTTCAGCCGTGCCGTGCGGTATGTTCTTCATACTGTCACGCGTGGATCGTGGGTACTGCGGCTCGACGGCGTGCGCAAACGGGATGAACGCACCAGAACGCAACGAACGCGTCGATCCGCTCGAGCAGGATGAACAGCGTTAAGCCAGCAAGGACGTACAGCATGGCTAGGAACTTTTGAAAAGGAGACGTGAGTGTCGACGGGTATGGGGCCATGAGATACGCGGGGGAGACGCACAAAGGCAAGGAGCGCAGCGGCACGCAGCCAACGCGGATGAGGTGGCGGCATGTCTTTCTGAGGCTTTTTACCGAGCAGTATGAGCAGCGCAGCAGCCCTGCGCACAAGAAGTCAGCCAAATTCGAGTCATCGGAGCGACGAGAGAGACGCGCCAACTGGGTATGCACGTCGCGCACCCGACAATCATGGTCGTCAGCAGCACGGCCGTCATGCTACTGTCGATGTCGCTCAGGCGCGGCGGGCCTGTCACATACAGCGACACGACAAGCGTAGCTGCGGGGGTTGACGATCAGCCTGTCGATGAATCTGGTCTGCGACGAGAACGTACAACCGAGAGCCAGCATTCCGGCGCCGACAAACTGCAGCGTCACATTGACCCTGCGCAACGGCGCGACAGGGTCCTCGTGCGGCACAGCAGCGGGGTCGTCTTGCGCATCGTACGGGGAGAGCGACGAGTCGCTGTCGCTCGCCGGCGTGGCCGTGAGCGCGGGCACGTAAGTCGCCTTGCGAAGCGAGCTCTCTCGCTTGGCGCGCCCGACCCCTCTCGAAGGAGGCATGCAGACCGTGTGAAAGCGGGCAGGGCAGGCGAACAGCTCCTTTTCGAGGAGGCGGACTTGCCGCGGACCGTAGCGAACGCGACTGGAGCGCCCGAGTGCGAGCTGGCCGAAGCTCTCCGATGATTCTTGACACACATGCGTGAGGGTATTGACAGTGTGGCTGGTATATACACGTATGCACTGTGTGCACAACAGCGTCAGTGTGAGCCAATCACGCGAAGACGGATGAAGTCTGCCTCGTACAGCGGTGCCTCGTCCTTCCTTCCGCGCCGGCGCCTTCCCGACGTCCCGCTAAGCCTCCCTCTTGATCTTCTTTTCATCCGGCTCGTGGTAGTCGACCTTCATGCCGGCCTTAAGCGCCTCGTTCTCGGACTGGAGCTTGCGGAGCTCGGCGAGCAGAGCATCCTTGTCAAAGTGCGGTTCCGCGAGCTGCGTCGCAGCGCGCTTGCGGCGAGACGGAACCACGTTGGAGCTCGCGTCGAGGGTCTCTTCGGCATTCGCTGCGAGGGAACCGCGTCAGCTCTAGCCTCGTCGCAGTAGTAGCGACGAGGGCAACCTAGACACGCACCGCTCTGCAGCAATCCCTCGAGTTCGAGGAGGGCTGTGTAGCAGAGAGCGTTCATGAAGAAGCGTGGGATAATGACGAAAGGCGGCGCTGCGACGCACCACGACTGCGGTAGTGGAACTCGAAAACGTGGAACGGCGCGTCATGCGGGTCGAGGTAGACGAGCTCGTCGACTCCAGCCGTCGGCTTGTATTGCGGCTTGTCATAGCTTTGTGCGTCTTCAGTAAGCGAAAACGAAGTGAAAGGCTCGTCGAGACGGAAGACGCTCACGTCGTGGCGTGCGACACCTGCGAGCCCTTTTTGCTGCGCTCGTCGAGGACCTGGCAGCTCAAGGACGTGAGCACCAGGCCCGCATCAACTGCTCGTGTGCAGGCTGCGAGGAATGCGCCGAGCGCACCCGCTGCTGGGCGTCGTCCTGCCAGCCCGTACCGACGGTCTTCGTCCCCTTGTACTGAGTGCGGCAGATGCGGAGCGTGATAGTCCCGACCTCCTTGGCGAAGCGCTCGTCGGCCGTCACCTGCTGGCTGTCGTCGGTGAGAGCGACCTTGGCGAACTTGCAGGGGCGGATCTCGGTCGACGAGATGCGCTTGCCCGCGTACGTATCGACCTTGCCAACCTTGCGGATCGAGTACCCGTCGACCCTGCGCACCCCTCGCGTCAGCGAAGCTCGAGCCAGATGGCGGTTGGCCGATAACGGAAGCAGCGGACCTCAAGCCATCGACGTAGAGATCCGCAGCGAACGTCTGCGGGTAGTTCTCGTTCTTGACGACGACCTGGAACGTCTGCTCTTCCGCCGACTCGACGAAGCACGTCGTCTTGGTCGCCGAGCGCTGAACCTTGTACGTCTCGAGCGAGCGACCGTTGACCGTAATCCAGGCTGACCAGCGCTGCTTCTCGTCGGTGCTGCGTAGACGATAGGAGATCAGCGGATTTCCGGTTGCCTACAAAGAACGACCACACACAGCTTGTGGATCGTCTCGACCGCCATGGTTGAGACGTCTGACATGATGATACGCACGTAAAAGCAGGCGATCAGCTAAGCCACGTGCCGTCGAGCTCGACTATGCTGCGCTGTTGCCGGAGTGCTGACGGTGACCTAACGACCCGGTGCGTCCGCCACAGAGCTGAGCAGCTCGCCCTCGCCCGGGATTTGCGGAGAACGGTTGTGCGACAGAATGGACCCAGGATCCGCGTTCGGACAGCGCTCCGGCTCGAGCCCAAGCGAGCGCGACTCACAGGTCTGCGCAAGAGCCGAAAGCGCGCGCAAGAGGGAAGAGACGAAGGCAAAAGGGAGATGTCAACGACACTCGGTGCGGTCATCGGTCAACGACAGGAGACACCGACACGCAATCTGGGTCCGAGCGAGCAGAGAAACGACGAGGCGCGTCTAGCTGCGCGACTGCGAAGAAGCGCCCAAGTCAGCGACCGGACGCGAGAGGACGCGATTCGCGAAGGTCGACTTTCCGCTCTCCACGCACGGACGGATGAAGACGACCGGAGTTGCAAATTGCGAGAGAGATACAACGCGACAGCCAGGGGAAGACACAGCAAGCCGTACACCGAGAGAACACATGCGCCTGCGGGCGGACGAAGCGTGTGAGTGCGCGTCTGCTTCTGGCTAGATCGGATGGACAACGCACGAGAAGACCTTTGACACCCATCAGTCGTCCTCGTCAAGCAAGTCGAGCACGACCCGACCGTTCTCGTGCTTAATCTTGCCGATCGGTTCGCCCTTGGGCAGCTTGGGCTTGACGTCCTCGTTCTTGACCCTTAGGCGCTCGTTCTCCGCCTCGAGGCGAGCGATCTTGGCGTGGATGTCCTCGTCCTCTTCGCTGTCCGAGAGCGAAAGGGCGCTGCCCTTGCGCTTGTTGCGGCCTGCGTTCGAGCCGGATGCGGACTTGCCAGCGGCGGGCGAGGTCGTGGACGAGGCGGGGGCTTCGGGAGTGAGTGACTTGCGGATGACCGCTGCAAGCGGGTCTGGCGTCAGAAGATACACGACTAGTGATGTCGTGAGGAAGATTCGCACGCTTGACGATATTCTCGAGCTCGAGAAGCGCTGTAAAACGCAGCATTCGAGTGAGTTCGTGATCGCTCGAGACCAGATTTGGCAAGCGCCAGCCATACCGCGGCTACGGTACTTGAACTCGAGCGTGTGCCAGGGAGACTCGATCGGGTCGATGTACTGGACCGAGTCGGCCGTGCCCGAAGCAACTTTGACCTTCGCAGCCCCATACCTGCGGACAATCAGCACGTCAAGGCGAGGCCGGGCAATCAAGGATGCAACGAGGCGCACGACGTCGAGTGCGACATGGTTGCCTTCTTGCTTTTCTCGTCGACGACGTGCTGCTTATAGTCCGAGTAGGCCGCCGAAGCCAGTGACTTGCCGAGGATTTGCGTACGACAGATGGCGATCTGAATCGTACCGAGGTTCTTGACGACCTGCTCGCTTGTCGAGGCCATGTCAGGCTCGTCGGTGAGGGCGATCTTGGCGAACTTGAAGGGGCGAATGGCGGTGGCCGAGATGCGCGCACCCTCGAAGGTGTCGACGTGGCCGCCCAGGTCATTAATTGGAATAGAGAAGCCATCAACCCTGGTGCCGTCAACTTTGAGCCAGGCCGCCAGGTCGGTCGCGGTCATCTTCGCCTTCGTGAAGGTGACCGTGAACTCCGCATCCTCGACCGCCTCGATGTAGCACGTCGTCTTCTCCTCCTTATGCTCGACCTTGTAGATTGGCACCGCTTCACTGTTGATCTTGACGGAGGCTTCCCAGCGCCCTTGGTCGTCCCGACTGTGAGCTGAAGGATCAGCGCAGCTCGCTCGTGACACCAGCGGGCCAACCGTGAGGGGCAGAGCCACGCGGGCCGGTCAGCAAAGAACGTACAGCTGCTTGAGAATTGCAATCTCGCCCGAAGGACCAGCGACGGGAGCCATGATAGGGGTTGCAGACGGCTGCGAGGGAAGAAGCCGGAGTTCACCGGTCAGCACCGCTCGCCAAGGGTACACGAGAGACCAGTGGGCCAGAGCGAGTGCTTCTCGGCGGGCTACGCGCGCCACTCGGCAGCGCAAAGCCGCTGTTCTCGTACAACAGCCGCGATCATCTTCATCGCCTGAGCGGGGCACAACATGCGACGAGAGAGCACGCAGGGCCCCATTGGCTTACAGTAGTCGTGCAGGCAGCACTTTCGAGTGCACAGCAGCGATCAGACAGGTTGCCTGCGATTCAGCAGCGCGACGTCGGCGTTCGTCCAGGACAAGCGACGATGCGAGGCGTCGCGACGGGCGACGGGTCGCGTCGTCAATCGGCGCAGAGGAGCCTGTGCGGAGCTTCAGACGTGCTGCACACCCTGAGTATGGTTGCAAGGCATTCTGCGGCGAGCAGAACGTCGCAGCGACAGAGCACGTGAATCTCTCGCCGGTGCGAGCCAGGCTAGACGGATGGATCTGGGTGGGAGAACGACATTGCAGAAGGTATACACGGCAGAGGAGGCGGGTTCAGTGAGAGAGCAAAGCGCGAAATGGGGGGTGACATGGACGGAGAGCGAAACGAGAGGACACGACATGAGAGGGGCGAGCGAGCGAGACAGGGCATTCTGAGGTGTATCAACGAGACAAAGGGGGTGTCATCAGACTATACAGGGGAGAGCTGGATCGAGCGACGAGAGATAGAGACGAGAGAGACGAAAGCAGGGAGAGGTGCGAGCGATAGAGACGATTGTAGTGACGTCTAGAAGGTCTCCTTGCGGCCCTTCTTGCCGCCCTTCTTCTTGCCGCAGCGCTTCGGGATCTCGAAGTCCTCCGCGTGGCGCCCGCCGCCCCAGGGCGTGCCGCCGACGAGCTCGGCGCGCGGGCCGAGGCCGCGGTTCGCAAACGCGGAATAGATCGTGCAGTAGTTGGCGCCACCGGTGAGAGCATGGTCAGCCGTGAGAATGGCGTCGCGGGCGTCGGCAAAGGACGGGCGGCAAGGCTGGAGCTTCATGCCGTCGACGATGAGCTGGACGGCGAGCGTGTTGCCGTGCGCCGGGACCTTCTTGCCCGTCTTGGCGAGGATCTCCTGGTTGTAGTAGCCCGTCGAGTCGGTGCCGTTGACGGGCGGCGGGAAGAGGGTCGGGTGGAAGCCGTAGACATCCATGAGGGCCTCGGTCATGTCGAAGAGCATCTCGGCCCAGACTTCGCCGATGGCGTGGACGCCTGGAATGGGGTAGCTTGAGTCAGCAAGCCGTCTGTGAGTATTAGGCGCGCTGGCAGAAAGCGGCGGGAGAATTGTCGAAGACAGAAGGCGAGCTCTTGAAGCGGGCGAGGTATGGCAGAGGGGGGCGAGGGAACAGAGACGAAACTCACCCCAGTAGCCGCCCTTGTCGAGAATTGAGTACGTCGAGGGGTTGACCTTCTTGCTGCGCGAGTACGGGTAGTTGCGAATCCCGCCCGCGCGGCCCGACGCCCACTCGCCCATGCTGAAGGTCGTGATGTTGGCATCGTGCATGCGGATGAGCGTGGCGAGCGCGTCTCCCCAACCCTCGCCCATGCCACCGGCTTCGCCCCAGCCGAGACAGCCCGAGTTGGCCGGCCCGCCGGTCAGCCTCGTCGAGAGACCGTGGCTGTACTCGTGTATGACGATGCCAGCCTCGAAGTCGCCATCTCTGTACGGTTGCGTGCCCGACCACGAATACATGCGCATGCGGGGGCGCTGCCCGTCAGGTGGGGTAGCAAACTTTGGGAGTGCGGGAAAGTCAGCGGCGGTCGCGGACAGGCCAGATCCAGGGCGCAATCCGCCGAAATGCGACAAAAGCGCCGTTTTCGCGCGAAGAACGACTGGAAAGCTGCAGACGTACGTTGGCGTTGTTGTAGCCACTTCCGTCCTGCGCATTGGCCTGAACAGCGTCGCCGCCGCGTCCGCCGCGGCCAAAGTTGTGCTCCTGGAAGTTGCCCGACTCCTCGTCGAAGCCGTAGCGGTAGAGCAGGTCGTGGTACTCGTTGTTGGTGTCTGCAGTGCATTCAGTGAGCAAGGAACAGGCACCGGGGTCCTCGAAGAGAGCGAGCGAGAGCGTACAGAAGAGCTCGGTGACCGATGCGTTGATGTACGTCGCCGGGTCGAGCGGGGTGCCCGGCTTCGTCATGTCTGCAGGATAAATATTAGCGGAGGGAGACGTGCAGCAAGCCTAAGAATGGGACACTCACGGATGCCGAACTGGAAGCGCATGTCCTTGCCGCCGTTGGCGCGGAAGCCGTTCATCGAGTTGCCGCCCGACGGGTTGTCCTGCGCGAGCACGTTGTTTCCGCGCGTCTCGTAGTAGAACGTGTCGCGGGTCGAGGCGCCAAACTCGCCCGAGCCGGGCACGGTGTGCCACCCGGCGGGCGACGCCTCCTTGTCGAGTTCGACGAGCGTGCCGTTGAGAACGGCGCGCTTGCCCTCGTCGGGAGCATTGACGCCCCAGGGGTAGACTTTGTACGAAGGCTTGACGAGGCGCATCTTGCGCACCTCTTCCTTGTCGGTCGTCGAGGCGACCGGCGCCGAAGTGACCGACTCGGGGACGCGGCCGGCAAAGTCCTGCGCGTGCGGGGCACGCTGCAGAGTGCGAGCGCCGCCAAAGATCGCCATAGTCTCGAGGCCAAGCTCGCCGCCAGTCGGCTTGAAGTCGCGGACCCAGTCGACGACGAGGAGCGCCTCTTCGTCGCCCGGCGTAATCGACTTGTCGGCCGTCATGTAGGCTTCGTACATGTTGTCGCGAGTCTACACAACCAAGTGATCAGTCGGTGAACAGAAATGAGAGAAGTGGAAGGAGGCGTACCTTGATCTCGTACTTCCACGTGAGCTTCAGATCCTCGCCGTCGTGCACGTACGTGAGGGTCGTCTTGACGGGCTCGTCGAGCTCCTCGTGCGCGGTGTGAATAATGAAGTCGTGCTTTGCGTCGGAGTCTTCGGCGACTACGCGCATCTCGTCAACGAGCTGCGGGCGCGGCGCCGACTCGAGGCGCTGTGAGAGCTGGACTTTGCTCGACTGGATGGCGAGGAACGTGAGGAGAGCCTCGCGCGGGTCGGAGGCATCAACAGCCGGCGAGCGCGAGCGCGCGCTGCCCTGCGGCGCAGTGTCGCTGGCCGAGCCGCCGAAGACGACCTGCTCGACGGCTTGCTCGACGGTGTCGACGGCTTCGGCGGCCCAGCTCTGAACGCGCTGCTTCCAGGCCGACTCGCGGCGGGGCTTGGAGTAACCGGCCTCCTTGGCCTTTACGGCGCCGGCGAACGACGAGTCGCCGTACGAGAGGACCTTGCCCGTGGCGAGGTCGACGTTGACGTTGACGTTGCCGTTGGCGACGGGCACGCCCTCGATGGTCTGGACAAAGTGGGCGTGAACGACGCCAGAGTGCCGCGAGAGGGTGGCATCGGTGAGGCGGAAATCGGCGTCCGGGTGGAGGTGCGCGACGAAGCTCTTTGCAAGCTCTGTGCCGACGCAGCGGGCGACGTCCGAAGCCGAGTTGGATCGGAGACGGTCGCTGTCGCACTTGTTCCCGATGGCATGCACCGATGCGAAGTGGTTGGCGTTCCAGACGCTCAGCGGCGGCGAGGGGTTGGCGTGGTCATCGTGGGTGACCGCGGTGACGGTGGGTCCGAAGTTGATCGACTTGCGGATGCTCGAGGTGCCCGCGAGCGAGTCAAGCGAGGTGGCGTGCGATGCGGTGCGTGCCGCCGAGGTGGGGGGGACCACGAGGGCAGAGCCGAGGCAAGCGAGCGAGGCGGTCGAGACGAGCGAGCGGGCAAGCGTGAGGCGGGAGCGACGAGAGCGGTGGTGCGTGTGCGTGTACATTCAAAGCGGAGGGCTGGGTGTGGGAAGAGCGAAGCTAACCAGCGGCGAGGTGGCAGCGAGCCTCGAGCGAGCCCGCACAGTGGGGGGCGCCGCACTGATTGGCTGCAGATAGCGCGCGCCAAAGCCAACGCCGCGGACCACCACTCAGGGGAGGCTCGGCCCGCTCGCGTCCTCGCACACATCGTCAACGACGAGCACTGCGCGAGGGCACCGCTTGAACCCGCCAGCGCGCGATGAGCAGCTTCTACTCGGTGCACGACTTCCTCGCCGACGCTCAGGTGCGCCCTCTGCCAACTTCACCTCGACGCGCCTCGACGCAGCTGATCCCGACAACAAACACGCGCAGAAACTCCCGTGCAGGGTGCAGATCGACGTGCCCAACGCTGGCCACCTCGAAGGCAGCGCAGACAAAGACGTGCGCTTGTGCGCCCTCAACTCTCCGCGCGCACTCCGGAGCTGATGCACGCGACCACCTTCGTGCAAACAGCTCAAGGCGGGCACCACGGTCGAACTACCTTTCTGGCTTGCAGACAAGCTCTATGAGCAGTGCGCCGGACGATCCTGCTCGGAAGTCGCGACTGCCCGGCTGACCTCGACACGCTCACAGGGACACCGTCGACCTGAGCCTCCCTCGACCCTACTCGGCCACAGTTCGACATGCTCTGATGGCCTCACCCGAGTCTGTGCATCTGCGCAACCTCGGCGGCGGTGGTGGCGGGTTTTATGCAGGCGGCGTGCGGTTCCTGCGGTTGTGCGTTCTCTCCATTGTCCTATCGCTCGTGCACAAATTGACGTGCCGTTGTTGCTTCTGTGCAACAGAGTCGAGGACACCGAGCTCGCGAAGATCCTCGACGGGAGCTTCCGCACGCGCCTGATCCAGATCATGGACCAGAGCCAACACTCGCTCGCGGACCACGGCGGAGAAGGCGCCGCGTACGAGTTCTCGCAGGGCCTCGACAGCTGGGAGAAGGAGCGTGCGTGCTACCCTCTCGAGCTACGTGCCGCAGAACGGGCGCTGATCCCTTGAACGCCAAGCAGTCTTCAACGTTGGCGAGACGTCGGCCAAGCAGATCAAGACCTGGTTCGACACCAAGGCGCGCAAGCGGTGACGTTAGCCTCGCAACGCCTTCTGGCGCTCCCTCACCCTCCAGCCGTACAGCGTGTTGTCAGTGTTCTGTTGTATTGCTAGCGCATATGCATCTCGATTTCCCGTCGGCTCTCGAATGCCACTGAGATTCGAAAAGGAAGCGGCAATGCAGGGGTATCGCCGAGAGAGCACGGGGTATGGCTACATGCTGGGGTGGGGGTATAGCGCTTGGAACGGCGACCAAAAGAGGGGAACAGGGGCTAGGACATCCCTGCAGCTCAGCGTCAGCCGACGTTCAAAGCTGGCGGAGGCCTTGCGAGCACACACACCTGGAAGACGAAGTCCCTCGTGTCGCTTCACTCGTCCTTGCCCTCCTTGTTGCCCGGTCGTGCCGCATCTCCTCCCTGACTGACCTCGCTCTTCTCCTTCTCGAGCCGCTCCTTCCGCTGGATCTCCTCCGCCTCGGCGATCTGCGCCAAAAACCTGCCCATCCGGGAGATGTGAGCTGCGTCGGAGTATCTGACCCCCACATGTCGACGACGACTTACCACTTGATGCTCGCAAATAGCGCGATACTGAGCGCGAGGAGCGCGCAGACGTGCACGTTGGCGCGTGTGAGCACGACCAGGCCGAACAGGGTCGCAAAGAGGGCGTAGAACGAGGCGTTCATGGCGCGGAGGAGGCCCGAGTTGGTTCCCGGGGTGAAGATGGAATTGACGACGTCTTTGAGCGTGCTTGCCATGTTGCTAGAAGGTCTCTCAAGCTGCACCGAGCTGCTTGCGTCTCCAGCCGGATTGTGGGAAGCGGTCTGAGAGCGAAAGTGTCGCACAGCTGATGGGATGGGTTGTCTTTCTGCCGGCACCTCAGCTCGCTGAACGAGCGTACGACCACTTCGCGAGACGCTGCTATGCTCCTAGCTGTGCCGCAAGGCTGCTCAGCTCCCGGGCTCGTGTCGATGAGCGCTTCTCGTCCTTCGCACGCATGTGAGATGCGCGCCATACGCTGACTGCACAGCCCTTGTTCGGGCTTGGAAGCAAGTGCCACCTTGCAGCTACTCGAAGCCACGCTTCTGGCGCCTCTGCTGTTCCTCAAGGAGCGATTTTGCTGTCCACTCCTGCTTGCTTCCGCTCTCTGAATCGCTCGCTGCAGCGACTTCAGCCCGCACAGCGACATCAGCAGCGCGCGCGAGCCGTCAGACAATGACGCGTTCGAATCATTGCGGCAGACTCGTGCGCGAGTGCTTGCCAAGGGCGCATTATGCTCAAGCCAGGCAAGCCCAGCTGCGTTCGGCGCAACGTTGCAGAGAGGGAGGGATTTGCTAGAGGCCGTATTTGCTCGGGCTCGTCGGTGACGGAGCTCGTCAATCTGCAGGGAAATCTCGCAGTGTTGGCATGAGAGCCGACGGACGCAGTATGCGCGGAAACCTTGCGATGCAACATGCGCGCGTCTATTCTACCCGACCAAGCGCCCGTCCAACCGCTTGACGAGCTCCTCCACAAGCAGCGGGTCGACTTTGCCAAGCCACTGCTCCTGGAAAGCCTCGGCACCGCCGTTGAGCGCCTGCGCCTCGGCGAGCTTCTGACCGATCGCAATCTTGAGCGGGTGCGAGCCGATGGGATCGCGCGCCGAGAGCTGCGAGATCCGTGTGGATGAGCGCTGCCATGCATGATCAATGGGGCATGAAGAACTGCGCACCGCCTGCCGGCGGGCCGTCTCGAGGGTTTCGGTGTAGTCGACCTCGACGTCCGACTGGTAGTCGTCGGGAACGTGATACAGCTCGGCACTGTCGCGAGTGGGAAGGACGGTGAGCTCGCGTCACATGGCGAAGAACGGGATTGCCGAGCGCACTCCCCGCTCTCATTCTCTTCGGTCTGCGCAAGCACGCTCGACCAGAGCGAGACGAGGTCAGCCAGGCGAGACAGGATGACGGGGCTGGTCGTCGGGACAAGGTAGGCGAGCGCAAGCGCGACGAGCTTGCGCTGCCCGCCTTGCGACATGTTGTCGAGCTGTGAGCGCGAACGCATCTTCTCGTCAGCTCGATCTCGCAAGCAGAGACGAGCAGTCACGCACGCGATCGACAAATTGCGTGACAACCATGTCGACGATTTGATCCGGTGACGCGCCCGTGCGTGCGGCACTCGAGGCGACGAGGTGGTGGAAGGTTTCGGGGCTGGCGAGGATGATGCGGGAGAAGGAGCAGAGGTCTGAGAGGTATAGAAAGTCAGTACAGCGGTGTAAATTAACCCGGAGTCAGCTTTACGCACACTTGGTGACGATGAGAGCGGACGAGTCCTGTACGAGGGAGAGGTCTGAGCGGAGGAAGTCGAGGTGTCTCACGAATCCTCGTACCTTTGCCGCAGCCACCTGTAGCATCCGGTCGAAGCAGAGCGAAGCGTCCAGCGCTGCAGCCCAATGCGTCGGCGGAGCAGTCTGGAAGACGGTGTTGAGCGCGTGCAAGACGACCTTGAGCGCGTCGAGCTGCAAGCCAGCGAGAACCTCGCGAACGGCGGCGAAAAACTCGGTGCTGCAGATCTGCGCCACCCAGGTCGCGTCAGCAGGCGATTCGTCAGACGGGTAGAGCCAGAACGCACTGTGAGGACGGCTTGAGCGTCGAGGAGGAGGTAGCTCTCGAAGATGGCGAGACAGCGGGGGAGCACGTCCGTCGCGCGGTCGAGGATCGCGATAAGCATAGAGACGAGACCGAGCATCTCGGAAGAGAGGGAGGCGGAACGGCGTAGGAGAACCTGCCACAGCTCGAGGCCGTCCTCCTGAAGATAGATGTGCGCGGGCTGCGGAGGTCACGCGGGTCAGGTCAGCCGGATGACGAGGTCTGAGTCGAAGGGACATACTCTTGACGAGTCGACGCTGAGCTGGATGATGGGGCACGCCTGGACGTGCATCGCCTGCGACTGCTCGCCAAGCGCCTGCAGACCGGACGCTGATCAGCAAGTTGTTCGGGCACACATACACTGTCAACGCACCTCCGCAAGCTTGATCACCGTGACGAGGACGGAAGTCTGGAAGTGGTTCTCCTCCGCGCTCACCCACAGCGTCGCGAGGATCTCGTTGAGCTGTGCCGCAAAGGGCGTGATCTGGGAAAGCCGGTGTCAGGTCGATGCGCTCATTGCGAGCGGTACAGGCGAGCTCACATGCGGTCCGACTCGGTCAATGATGACGCCGAGCGTCTTGTTGAGGCGCATCATCGAATCGCTCAGCGTTACCTCGCCGAGGAGCTGCAGAATCTCCTCAATCGCCTTGGGCAATAGCGGGACGAACGCGGCCTGGTCGAAGTCCCACGTGTCGCACTTTGCGAGGCTGCGCGCAGCCGTGAGCCGGATCGCCGGATCCGTCGAGTCGTTGCGCGAGAGAAGGTGCACGAGGAGGCTGTAGATCAGGGCGCGCGACTCGGCGGCGAGGTCTTCGCCAACCCAGTTGCCGAGGAGCCAAGCGATGCGACGACGGATGATGCGGTAGCTGCAGAGGTACGAGTGGTGAGCGAGAGCGAGGCAGGAGCGCATTCTGCGGAGACGCACTTCGAGTCCGTCCCGCCGCATTCCGGCGCTAGCGTCCCTTCAAGCCACTCCTTGAAGTTGATGGACCCCTCGAGATCGCTCGGACTCCGCCCGACGGCCGTATACACTGCCTCCTTGAGCAGCAACTCGTCCATGCTTTGCGGTGCTATCGGAGGATAACAATGTTAGTCGGTCCCGCGCGGATATGTGGCTCGTGGCATGACCTACTCGAAACCTGCTGCAGGAAGGCCGCCATACTCGGCCCCAACTCTTCGCGGTATGCGCTCAACAGAGCCTTGAGCACGTACTCGGCGCACGGCTGCGATCAAGCAGCGGTCAGCGCGTCGACTTCGTAGAGACAGCGAGCCAGGACGCACCCGCAGCTCGAACTCCCAGCGGTCCATCTCTTCCTCGTTCATCCATTCCTCCGGGTCCTCGCTCCACTTCTCGAGGTCCTCTTGCCGGAGCGGCAGCAGCCGCGTGATGAGGAGTTGCGCGAGCTGCTGGACAAAGTCGGGCGGGACGGGGAGGCCGGACGAGCCGTCCCAGTCGCCGAGCATCGACTTGATGAGGAGGAGCGCTTGCACGACGAGCCGTGTCGGGTACAGCGAGGTCGCATCGTCTGCAGATGCTCCGGATGAGTCCTGTACATGGCAACTGTACGAAGCGCAATACGCACCGCCGACCGTGTGGACAAAATCTGCCGCCGCGCTCGTCACGACCTGGAAGTAAAGCCCCTGAATCTGGCTCACGCCGTCCATCGCGGCAAAATGCGCTACGTTCTTGTCCATCAGGGCGCGGTACAGCTTGCCGTAGGCCGTGACGTGCTTCGTGAGGAACACGAGGCGGAACGTGGCGTGCTGGGGCGAAGCGGACAGGACGAGGTTGTGCCGCAGGGAGAGGAGAGAGGAGAAGGCGGGCAGGGTCGAAGCGAAGAACTCCTGCGTTTCGCTCGGGTAGTTAGTAATGACAAAATAGGGTCATGGGAATGAGGGTCAGGCGCACCTTGGGTTCCGCCCGTGCGCTCGGGTCCGTAAAGCCGTACAGCATGAGGTACCGCAGCGTCTTGAACGCCAGTAACGCGCACTCGATCTCCTCCGTTTCGTCCGCCCGCCCCGATGCACCGAGACCCTCGGTCTGCAAGCGCTGCACAGCTTCCTGCAGCATCTGCGCGTGCAGCTGGACGAGCGGCGCGAACAGGAGGTCGCCAAGGCGGAGCATGAGGGCGCGGCCTTTCGGCATGCGGTTCGACGAGAGCGCCTTGATTGTGGCGTGGAGGAAGAGGAGCGTGCGATTCAGGCGGAGGCGGCCATATGCGCGATCGGGATGCGAGAGACCAGCTTGAAGGGAGGCCAGGAGGAGGTCGGGAAGGTCGTTCCTGCGGGATCGGGGCGCATCAGCCCCTGCCCTTTCTGCATACAGCAGCAAAGAGCCCACCAATCGGTGCCATAGTCGAGTCGGGCGATTTTGGCGACGGCGAGAGCGACATTCTTGGCGAGCTGAAGGTGCAAACGATGTCAACGTGAGTCACCTTTTGACCGAGGTCTCGCTTGGCGCACCGTGCGATCTTGCTCATCGAGTAGCTCGAGCAGCTTTGGCCGGATCTGAGCCTTTTCGTCGGGAGAGATTCCGCTGCAACGGGGCGGTGTCGAAGAGGTCAAGCCGTCAGCATCGCGTCCTGTGAGCAGGGAAATTCCAGAGGGGCAAGTATACACTTCTAACAGTGTTCTGCTTGCCCCTCTCGTCGCCAGGGAGACGCGGAAGGCTCACTTTTGCGCTGCCTTTCTCCAGTAGCGATCGACGCCGTTCTTGAATTGGAGGGCGGCCTGGAGGCGGATCTCGGCGGGGACGCCCTCCCTGGCCGCGACGAATGCGACTAGATGGGCGTAGTAGCCGGGCAAGGTCGCCCACTGGTCGAGGAGGTGCCGCGACCGCTGGCGGAGGTTGGCGTCGGGCGAGAGCGCGTGCGCGAGCGCGTCAAAGACGGCGTGCGGCGAGTCTGGCGGCTGTGCCATGCTCGGTCTAGCCCCGACCAGCGCAGTCCAGAGCAGAGACGGGCGAGGAAAGAGCCCGACGAGGATGTTCGCCGCGGCTTACACCAAGACTGTCGCTGTGCCCTCGCAGGATTCGCATGCTGAGAGCGACTGCGCGACTCACAGGCACTCTGACAGCACGCCCTAGCTCTCCCAGCCCCGCCCACTCGCTCGCTGCACTTTCCCGCCGCTTCTTCGCTCAGATGGCTTCGACCGACTCGATCACGCTTCCCGCGCCCTTTGACGCCCATGTGCACCTCCGGCAGGGCAACATGATGCGCCTCGTCACCCCGCACGTCGAGCAGGGCGGTATCCGCATGGCCTTTGTCATGGTGCGCCTCCTTCCCGCGCTCCTCATTTCCTTCTGTCGCTTGAAGGAGGCTCATTCCGTCTTCCTGTACCCAGCCCAACCTCGTACCGCCCCTCACGACGCCGGAGCAGACCTTTGCCTACACCAAGGAGCTGCAGGCGATCGCGCCCAACCTGCACTTCCTCCCGTCGATGTACCTCTCGGCGCAGCTCACGCCCGAGCACATCCGCCAGGCCAAGGCCGGCGGCATCGTCGGCGTCAAGAGCTACCCGCGCGGCGTCACGACCAACTCGGACGGCGGCGTCGGCATGGAGGGCTACGGCGTGTACGACGAGGTCTTTGCCGAGATGGAGAAGCAGGACATGGTCCTCAACCTGCATGGCGAGGTCCCGAGCGACGTCGACGGCGATGTGAGTAGCGCGAAGCCAAGCCAAGTCGAGTCCGGAGCTGACTGGGCGCGAATGAGCAGGGCACTTGCGTCCTCAACGCCGAGGAGCGCTTCCTCCCGCACCTGCGCGAGATCAACCGGAAGTTCCCCAAGCTCCGCATCGTGCTCGAGCACTGCACCACCGCCGCTGCGGTCGAATGCGTGCGTCCCCTATTCGTGCAAGCACTACAGTCGAGCCACTGGCTCGCTTCGAAGTGTAACTGTAAGAGCCGAGGTTGACGAACCGCTTAAACGGTCGCAGGTCAAGACGCTCCCGGCCAACGTTGTCGCGACTATCACGCCGCACCACCTCGCGCTGACAATCGACGGCGCGTGCTCGTCGTCGCTCGGGTTCTGCAAGCCGCTGGCCAAGTTCCCGTCGGACCGCGCCGCGCTGCGCGACGCCGTGCGCTCGGGCAGCCCCAAGTTCTTCCTCGGGTCCGACTCGGCGCCGCACCCGTCGTCGAGCAAGCTCCCCGCGCTCCAGGTCGCGCACGTCACGACTGCCGACGGGTCGCGCGCGCACGAGGTGGCGCTCCCGAGTCCGTGCGCGGCGGGGATCTACACGAGCCAGAACCTCGTCCCGCTGACGGCCGAGATCTTTGAGCGCGCCGCGATCCCGCTCGCGTGCCTCGAGGGCTTTTGCTCGACCTTTGGGCGCGAGTTTTACGGGTTCCCGGCGCCGCAGGGGCAGGAGGTGACGATCCGGAGGGTCGAGGGCAAGAAGGTCGACAAGGCGTTTGGGTACAAGACGGACAAGGGCGACGACGAGTGGGTCATTCCCTTTATGGCGGGCGAGACCATCGGGTGGGAGATTGCGGCGTGAACGTGCCGAGCAGTAGAGCGCAGTCCTCAGAGGTGGTTGTTGTAGTGCAGTAGTGTCTTTCTCTCTCTTTCAGCGAGTCTCGAGGCTCTGCCTGAAGCGAGCGGGAGAAGCGAACGAGAGAAGCCGAAGACCCGGGTGAACGCGAGGCTTGGGGCGGGGAAGTATGCGATGGTGTTACAGCTTCGGAGAGGCGGTAGGTACAACGAGCGGTCGACGGGCTAGCGTGCTGCCAGGAGCTCCATACTCGTCACGCTGTTGCCGCGAATGACCTGGGTGGACCCGAAAGTCCCGTCAGCGAACAACTCCCTCCTCGAGTGGTCGCCCCGGGAAGAAGACAGTATGGGGCTGGTCGACTTACGACGGTCCCGCACTCGACCTTGTCGGCGGTGCCCTCCTCGCGCGCCTCGTCGAGGACGAGGTTGAGGAAGATGTCGAAGCCGCGGAGGTAGCCCGAGACCTTGCGATGCCCTTGCAGGTTGACAAAGAGGAGCTTGTCCATGTACTGCGCGGGCGAACGGTGCGCGGATGGGCATGCAAGGGGCGGGACAGATGAGGAGGACGAGGGAGGGGAAGCGAGTCAGCATCGCATCGAGGGATCCCAGTCGGGGGTTGCCAGAGTCGAAGCAATGCGACTGAGCCCGCACAGCGCGCAGCTCGCTGGCTCGAGGCCGTGCGGGCGAGTTGCGAGTGCTCGTCGAGCGGGACGAGGGCGGGAGCGCGCTGAGGGCGAGGGAGCGGGCGCACCTTTTTGAGTTCGGGTGCCTGGACCTTGGACATGCTGGCTGGCGGTCTCTGCGGGCTGACTGGGGCGGGTGCGCGGCGGGGACGAGGCGCAGGGGCGGCGAGGCGAGGAGGGTTGGCTCCACTCTGCATCCCGCCGCTGGCTCACACGTCTCCTGGGGTTCTGTGCGCGAGGTCATGCTCGCCTGAGAACACCTGCAGCCCGCCACAGACTTGCCCGCACTCTCCTCGTGCTCTTGCTGCTCGTCTCGCCCGACCCTTCCCCTACTGCCGTCTCTCTGAGCACTCTCGCTGCAGCACGGCCGCACAGACGCCGTGCGACTACCTTGCAACCTGTCAAGCTGCGTTGGCTGGCGACGAGGTGCGCCTGGGTCTTACCCCGTCTTGCTCTATCCTCCGTCTGACCCTTCAAGCTGGCTGCAGGTCCCCCCAAGTCGATAGGGTCGCGCCCAGCATCCAACGAACACACCCCTTGCTGAGCGTACAGGTGAGCCTGCCCCATCATGCCCGTAGAGTGACGACGCTGACAAGGCGAGCCTTGCGTAGCCCCCACCTATCACCTTCCCAACCGCCTCGTCGTTCAGCCTGCCCCTGACGGCGATCCTTACACGCTCAGGTCGACCTAACTTATCGCTCAACTCGATCGTCTTGGCGCTCGATTACTGCTCGACGACACCAAGATGCCTTCGGCTGCACCTTCCCTCCTTTCGCGCCTGTCTCCCGCTCCGCCTTTCCCTTCCCATTCCCATGCCGCCGTCGACCACGAGCTTCCGCCGCATCTAGCTGGTACTCGGCATAACGATGCGTCTGCGTCAGCATCTTTCAAGGCCACCTCGCCACCCTCAGCCTCGTCTCTGGCAACGTCTCCCCCGAAACCTTCCTCGTCTCCCCGAAAAGCTGGCCTGCATCCTCGCGCGCCCACGTCTTCTTCCCACCTCACGCCGCTCTCGGACGACGTGCTCAAGAAGGCCCAGCCGATCCCCACAGCGCGGAGCACGCGCAGCTCGCGCTGGGCCGCCTCGCCGCCTACCTCTCCGCCTATGCACGCCGCCCACTCGCCCTCTGCGACCGTCGGCTCGCCGTCGCACCTCGCGCTCGGCCGCTCGTCGGCCGGCAGCTCCCGCGTCGGGTCGCACAGGTCGGCGACTGCGCTCGACCAGATCGAGACGATGCTGGCGCAGATGCGCGCGACGAGCACAGCGACGAGCCCGCCGACTGCGCGCATGTCGACCTCGGCGGGGTCGGCGTCAAAGCTCGGTACGAGTCCGGCCGGCCGGATCGGGATGTCTGTCTCGCCGAGTGCGAGGGTCGGCTTTGCGGCGCGGTCGCCGCCTGCTCAGAGCGCGATGGCAGCGGCCGCTTCGCCTCCGTCAGCGGCAGCGGCGGCGCCGAAGAAAAAGGTGCTTGGCGGCAAGTCGAAGTGGGCGCGAGCGGGAGACGAGGCGCCCGACGAGTACGCTTCGGTTCAGGAGCGTGAGGGCGCCCAGGGCGTACAGCTGCCCGTTGCACCACCTGCACGGGAAACGACGTCGGTACCTGCAGGTCCGGTACCGGCAGAACCGCCCATGCCTGTCTCGCATCTCGAGACGTCCCGATCCGACCCGCCTCCGCCCGAACGGCGCGACTCGATGGCTTCTTCTGTCGACTCGGCAGCTTCGCACGGCGTGAGCGGCGGGCACATCGACTGGGCGGCAGACGACGATGACGACGAGCTTCCGACTCTCGACGACTGGGGGATCACGACGACCTCTCCTCCGTCTCTTGCGTCCGAATCAGCGTCTGTCCCTGCTGCACACGCTCCTCCAGTCCCCTCGCCCGCCGCTCTCCCCGCAGAATCCCATCCGACTCTCCCGCCGCTCGGCGCACGCCGCCGCGCCCCTTCGCACCCGCACAGCGCAAAGCACCCGCGTAGCCCGCCCATCGCGCACCCTTCTGCCCCTCAGTACCAGCCGCCCGCGCCCGCCGCGCCGCCACCCGCGACGCCCAAGCCGACCCTTCCCAAACCGACGAACCGGATATTCGCGAGCGCGACGCGCGCGGCGACCGCGGGCGGAGGCGGAGGGTCGTGGCGCAGCACGGCCGCGCCGTTGCCCACTCCTACGAGCGCTGCTCCGACTCCTGCGGCACCCCCGGCGCGCGTGCAGGACACGCCGCCGCACCTCAAGAGTACGTCACCGCCGGCGGTCAAAGGTCGCGCGGGAGGGACGCCCGCGCTGTTCAGCAAGGCGCTCGCCGGCGCGACGCCGGCGCCTGCTGCTCCTGGGACGAAAGGAGCGACCGCGCCTCCTCCTCCTCCACCTCCTGCTGCGGCAATGGCAGCGGCTGGACCTGCGGCGCAGGCAGAGGGCGGCGCGAAAGGCGCGCACGCACATGGCGGGAAGAGGCGCGCTCGCGGTGCGGGCGGGAAGGGGCGTGGCGGCGGAGGCGGTGCGCCTGCACCCGCTGCTGCTGCCGCTCCGGCTGCTGCTGCTGCTGGGAAGGCAGCTGGCGGAGGTGGCACGCAGACGAGCAAATGGGCGTGAGAGCGTTTCGAAGAGTATCGTTATCGGGGCCGTGCCGTCGCTTCCGTATCTGCTTTGCCCTCCCTTTGCTTGACGTAGTTCCTCCCTGCTCACTCACTAGTTGTTCTCTCATCCGTACATGGTCTGCGTTGTGATCGGTTCTCGTATTGGCATGTGTCGTTCTCACCTTGCGCAGGCGGATCGAAGGTGGAGAGTGCTCGGTCGTCTGTCTTTGCGAGGGTGCTAGGTCTGTGTTTGAGCGACGCCACACTCCTCAGCTGCGTGCGACGGGCACGAGGGTTTGCGAGTACAACGACCTGCGTCAGACGGTCAGAGCAAGGCGTGACGGCCTAGCGGCACCCCAAAATGTCGACTATGCAGCAGCATTCGGCAGCAGCCTCGGCAGGCTCGACTTGAGCTTGACGTGTGGACCTAGTCATGTGGGGAAGAGGCGAGCTGCGAGAACCCGGTTCCGCGGAAGCGACGCAGAAGCAAAAGGAGACGTTCAAGGGGACGCCGGAACTTGGCCGGCACCTTCGAGCGAAGAATCACGAGGCCTGCGAGCCGTGTTCCAGGCGGAAACTCAGGGCTCGCCGGGCGGTGAATTGGCACACCGTGGGTAGTGGAAGGGTGATCGACAGGGCCAGCACCATCTGCGCGCCGCCGACACTCGACAGGCGAGGTGGGAGAGACGACGGCGGCCGGAGCAAGGCAAGCTCGGGGATCTGAGAGTTCGCGGGTACGCGGGCTCGTTGCACTTGCCTCTGCGAGGAGGTACAGCAGACCCGGAGCGTGGACAGAAGTTGGCGCTAGCAAACGGAACTGCTGCCCTTTTCCCCTCGCGAAAGGCCGCGCAGGTACGCGCAGCGATATATGTGCAGCACGAGCAGAGCTGCAGAGCGCTGCGCGCGAAGCAAACGCGAAGTAAACACGACACCAGCGCCGTGTTCAGGCGCGTGCGCTGCGCGACGCTCTCGAAGCGAGCGACGCGAGGCAAGGCGGAGGAGAAACTGCGTCTGCGAGAGACGGTGAGCATCCCTGCGGAGAGAACAGACGCAGCGCCTGCGGCCACGAGGCAGACAAGAGACAGGAGGCGAACAACGAAGGGGGAAGACGACGACGCAGCGACAACCGACTGCACCGCCGTCGCCTCCGTGCCGTGTTGTGTAGCCAGATCTGGCCGTACGAGTGTGTCATCGGGACAGCACAAGCCTTTGCACGGCGCCTCGTACACGATTCGGGCTGCCCCTCCCGCGCGAAACTCCAAGTGCGTCTGCCGCTCGAGTCGCGCTCGCTTCGCCCCGCGCTGACCAGCAGAGCCGCGGTGCGCGCGCTGAGCCAGCTCGTGCCCCTCGTCTGTGCCTATCGAGCCCGCCTCAGACACTCGGCAAGCCAGCGCGCTCGACGGGGTGCTCCTCCCTCTCCCCACCTGCGGCCTGGCGAGCTCGCAGCCTCGCTCCCGCATGTCCAGCAGCGTGCGTGTCCCGCTCAGCCTGTTCAGAAAGTGCTCAGGAGAGTGTTTGACCCGCTGCCCTGACTCGCAGGAGGGCTCGTCCCGTCCGCCCAACTCTCGCCGGACGTCAACATCGACCGCGGGCTCGATCTCACCGCCGCTCTCTGCCGCCAGGCAGGGCCCGTCTGTGCCCGCCGCTTACTACAACAAGGGCGCAACGCCTGCATCGCCGACCCAGCGCCGCCTCCCGGGTCTCCCCCTCTCGTCCTCGCCTCTCAGTTCGGGCTCGTCGGCCGTTGCCCGCAGTCGCCGTCGCCAGGACTCGATCTCGTCCAGTGTGTCCGCCACCACCGACGCTACCTCGTTCGACGAGAGCGGCGGCGAAGACAATTGCAGCATGGCGCCAGAGCCTGCCGACAAGAACGCTGCACGTGCAGCATCGCCGACCGGGTCCGGCTCAAGCACGTCCTCGTCCTCGTACGGGACGCAGAGTGCTACTGCAGGCTCAGTGACACCGGGGAGGCGATTCGGTCCTGTCGGTTCCAGCTCGCTCACCGTTCAGGACCTTCAGCCGATCGTCAGTCTTCCTTCTTCCACCGTCAATGCGCCCAGCGGCGTCGCCATTCCCGGCCCCTCGTCTTTCCCTATTCCTATCGCTACCTCGTTACCGGCCTCGTCTGTTCGTATGAGCACAACGCCGCTCTTCCCGTCGCCGCTCGCGCAGGCGTCGGGACCTGACGAGGACCCGAATCGCGGCGAGGAGGGCGATTCCGAAGGCGAAGACGACGATGATGCCGACATGGATACATGGGACGATAAGAATCAGGAGCGAAGACCTTCATCGCGAGCGGGAGCGCCCTTTGGCGGTGCGTCCTCTCGTCTTTCCATCTCCGTGATCTTCGGCCAACACGATCGCCCTCTCAGAACTCGAGCTCTCGCCGCCGACCGGCATAGTCGAGCTACCTGAAGCCGGCACTCCTGCCGGCGAGACCTCATCGACACCCCGTCCGCCGCCTCGCTCTCGTGCTCGCCAGGAACCCCGCGAGAGCAGCCCGGAGCACGACGTGTCGCGCACTGCCCGCGCAGCTCGTGT
The DNA here is from genome assembly GCF_050403205.1 of Rhodotorula paludigena. Lineage (NCBI taxonomy): Eukaryota > Fungi > Basidiomycota > Microbotryomycetes > Sporidiobolales > Sporidiobolaceae > Rhodotorula > Rhodotorula paludigena. Next base: position 692,740 of record NW_027481456.1, on the reverse strand, counting down.
CCGCACGTCAGTCGGCCGCGCGAGTGGTCTCGCTAGCGTACTTAACGCGAGCCAGTCTGGCGACGAGAGCCCGGCATCGAAAAGGCGTTCGCGCGACCTGAGCGGGCTCTCTGGCCTCGGCGTCGACATCAAGGGCGCGACCGTCTCGCCGCCTCGTGGCGGGGTGTTCTCAACCAGCTTTGCGTCTATGGCTGGATCTCCTCCTTCACCGTCATCGTCCCTTAGCGCCTCTCCTTCGTCCCTTTCCCGCCGCTCGTCCGTCAACCTCGTGTCTCCGCCACGGCACTTCGGCACCGGCTCTCCTACCTCGGCACGTTCACGCAACTCGATTGGATCGTCGCTCGCCGGCATACCGCTGCCCTTCCCCGCCGCGCCTCCGCCGAGCGAGTCGATCAAGCTGCAGAAGGTGCCGGAGTCGGTGCGCACGGCGGTCGATTTCCGTCAGCCCAGCGCTCTCAGTGCATCGTTTTCGGGTGAGGCGATGAGCCTGCCCACGACGAATGCCTTCCCGGCTTCGACCTCGCCTACCGACCCGAGACTGCCGGTCACGCCGCTTGCAACTCGCGCTCCCTCTCCCGCCTCTTCACCGTCAACTCACTCCTCGCGCTCGCCCGTTGCGTCCCGCCCTGGCTCGCGCATCCCCTCGCGTCAGAGCAGTCGCGAAAAGATGCAGCTCTACAGCGTGACGCCCCCCGACCGCACCACTCCGTCGGTCGCCTCTTCCGCTTTCGGTCCCCTCTTCCCCTTCTCGGTCAACGTCACCTCTTCCCCCGCTCCTGGCGCGCGTACGCGCGACCGCTCGCGCAGCGTGCAGCTTCCGTCCGGTCAGGCCCTCGGTGCGCACGCGACCGATCCGCTGCCGCTCTCCAGCTCTTCCGGCCAGTCGAAGGGCGAGTCGCCGCCGACGTTCAGCCTCGCCTCGTTCGGTACCCCGCCAGGCATGTCTGCCGGCGCGGCGCACCGCGGACACAAGGTCTCGGCGTCCATTTCGAGCCTCGGCGGCGTCGGGGGAAGCGTCGGTGGCCCATCAACCTCGACTCGCGCCGTTCCGCGCACGGGTACTGGCCGCCTCGCCTCGCACCGCACGTCGATCGCACCTGCGGGCGGCACGCTCGGCGGGTCGAGCACGGACGAGTACGCACAGATCATCCTCTCGACGCGCAACGCCAAGGTGCGCAAGTGGAAGCCGTCGAGCGGCGGTCCGAGCGTGTCGACGCTCGAGCCGGGAACGATCGGGAGGGGCAAGACCTGGACGAACGTGAATGAGGCGGGACACAGCGACGACGGTGGCGAGCGCGACGACGACGCCGAGCACCAGCAAGGCCACGGTGGCGCCGTGTTCGAGGCGCAGCCGGCGACAAGGGAAATTGAATGGGTCGACTGGCTCGACGAGTACCGTAAGATGAAGGAGGCGAAGCTGCGCGCCGACCAGGACGTGGCCGAGGCGACCGAGGAGGAGGAGGAGCAGGAACGTCACGCAGACGACGTTGTGCAGGCAGCGGCTTCCTCGTCAAAGAGCGACAAGCTCTCGACGCCTAGCCCGACTCGGAGGTCGGACGAGTTCAAGCCTGCCGAGCCGGCGCTCAAGGCGGCGCAGAACACGAAGGCCAAGCCGACGAGTGCGTTCCTTTCTGTTATCAGTGCATGTTTTAGTCTGGCGACTCACGCTCGCATGCCTGCAGCTACCGACTACAATCCGTTCGAAGCCACCAGTGCTCCCAGTACGAGCCTCGTCGCCCGCGGCTTGCTCACGCCGGCAGTCCAGCACGACTACTTCCCGCTCACAGGCGCAGCCGGCCCAACACGCGGCAGCGGCGGATTCCAGCCGTCGACTACGGCTACGCCCATGACGATCAGCGATCCCTTCGACCTGTCGCCGCTTCGACCAGCCCCGTCCAACACGGGCAGCATGAGCAGCAACTTTGGTTCGCCCGGCGCAAAGCGCAAGCGCAATTTCGCAAAGCTCGGCAACAAGATCGATGCTTGGTGGAGCGCCGTGCGCACGAGCTTCGCAGGCGCCGAGGAGGACCGCGTTCGCCAGCGCCGCACGTCGATGGACCAGCCGTCGCTGTCAAAGTCGCCAACAATTGAGCCTATGCCGTCGCGAACGTCGTCGCACTACGCTCGCCCGATGACACCTGGCACTCCGACCTTGCGCAACGCCGCTTCCGCTCACGACCTGCTGCGCGGACCACAATCGCCCATGCGGCCCAATCCGTTTCACAACGGCGTGCCCGCAGGGGCGCTGGCGCCGGCGGCTCGCGTTGACTCGCAGCACCGCTTGCGACCGCCCACTGAGGGGAAAACGGCGACGTCGTCTGGCTCGGGCGAAGACAGCGACGGCGCAACGGCTTCACGGATACGACGCAACCCGCATCTCTCGCTCAACCTCGGACCGTCGCTCAACAACATGTTTCCGGCCCGGCTCTCGCCGCGCAGCTCTCCCTCGCGCTCGACACCCGGCGAGCGTGTCAGCCCATCCTCGCCCGCTGCCGACCCTGCCGCGACCGCGCAGACTTCGCTTCCTCTACCTGTGCCCGCTACGCCGCAGTCACCTGTCGACGATTCGCGGCTCACGCCTGGGCAGTCGCCGATGTGGGACCAGACACCCGGCCTCGTCCCCTCATCGATGCACTTCCCGCTGCGCGAGCGCCAGCCCTCGTCGCAATCCGTCTCGCAGGTCCCGACGCGCCCGAAACCACCCGCAAAGGAATCGAGCAAGAACGCGTCGTCCTCGTTCTCGATGCAGTCGGTACGGCAGCAAATTCGACAGCGGCTCGCCGCCGCCAAGGAGAACTGCGACAAGGAGCTGCGCCGCATCGTGACCGACATCACGGCTTACGTCGAGACCGAGCTGCACAAGGATATCATGACTCCGATGCCGCCTGGCCTCGCTGCGGGCAGCGACGGTAGCAACTTCGGCGAGCTCGTGACCGATGAAGGCTTGAACCAAGGCTACGCCTCGTCCGCTGCCGAGTACGAAGACTCTGGCAGTGAAGCAGTCGGCGAGGCGGAGAACGAGCCGGTCGAGGAGCTCGCCTTTACGGATTCGGATGGCGCCAGCACCAGCATCCCTCCGTCCCGAGTGAAGACCATTCCGGCCGGAACGCCCGCTGAGGGGCGTCGCCGCTCGCTCGAGCCGCGCGCTCGCGCCGGATCGCCTCGTCGGGCGTCCCTCGCCGTTCGGCAGCGGCACCTGACCAGCATTCCGCGCGACTCGAGTGAGTCGGGTCGTCGTCGGCCTCGCTCTGCTGGCGGCGACTCGAACGGCAGCTCGCGCTCCGCCTCACAGTCGCGATCCCGCTCGCCGATGCCGCCAGGCCGCCGCCACGTCTCGGGCTCACGCTCGCCCGGCTTGTCGAGTCTTGGCACGCTGCCGCAACAAAGCAGCACCGACCTCGCCCAGTCGGCGCTCATCGTCCTCCTGCAAGAAATCATCATGATCGCTACCGAAGTGCTCGACACGCCCATCTCTAAGCTCACGGCTAAGCCGGGCTCTTGCGCCGAGTACATCCAGCGCGTGCAGCAGATCGGCGACGCGTGGAACGACAACCCCGAGCTTCCCTGCCGGGGCTGGTATGTCCAGCTCCTGCTCGCCATCGCCGGCTTGAGTCGTGTTGTCGAGTGGTGGGAGGCCGAGAAGGGGTTCTGGTCGTTCGAGGAGGCGGCCGACGAGAACGGCGACCCTATCCTCTTCGTGGCCAAGCCGACCGCCGAGGGCTCGCCGGAGGTTCGCGCTCGCGGCGAGAGCGTCTCGTCCGTACCATCCTCGGGCGGACTGCAACCGCCTGCGCCCAGATGGTCGCCGCTCGGCATCGACCTCGGCGAGCAGGTCGAAACGCTCAGCGACGGGGCCGGACGCTCGCGTGAGCCTTCGACGGCGAGGCCGCAGGAGGACGATACGGTTCAGCGCGCGGATGACTTGCGTCAGGCGGTGGAGACGATCCGCGCGCAGACGCTGTTGATGGAGCTTAGCCTCGACGGTCAGCTCCTCCAGTATCTCAGCTCTGCTTGGCAGGAACTCGTCGGGTGCGTCTCGCTTGTGTTCAGGCTCTTTTTGAGCTTGCTGATGATGGCCGCTCCCGCAGCGTGGATCCGCATGAGTGCCTCGACACGCCGATTTCGGACTTCCTCTACCCTGACGACGCTGCAGTCTTCGCCGAAGCGACTCGCCAGCTCGAGGCGGACGACTCACACACAGTCGAGGTTAGCTTCCGCCTCCGCGTCTCCTCGAGTTCGCAGACGTCGCAGGACGGGTCGCAGCCGGACGACTTGTACGAGACGATGGAGGGCAAGGGCATGCTCATGCTCGACGGCCTCACGGGCAGTGCGTCCCACACGATGTGGGTCGTGCGTCCGGCGCCCTATTCCGAGGCCGCAGAGCAGGCGAGTCAGTCGCTCAATCGGTACGGCCTCGACGCGCTCCGCTGGCGGTCGTCGAGCGACCCTACTGCATTCTTCTCGCCCGGCCGACTCAACCTCGAGCCAATCCTCTGCCGCATCTGCGAGCGCCCGACGCCCGCCTGGTTCTTCGAGAAGCACAACGAGACGTGCAACGAGGTGCACCGCCTCGAAGGTGACATCTCCGAGTGCAACGACCACCTCAAGGAGCTCCTCCGCACCATTGACGACCTCGCCGACAGCGTCGAGCACGCCGAGCCCGACAGCGAGCTCGAGTACCGCGGCATCGCGCTCGCGCTCTCGCCTGCCGCGACCCCGCCCACAGCACTCGAGGGGCTGCGGCCGCCCCTCGGCGGCAAAGCGAGTCCGAGCCCGTCGTCGCAGTCGCGCAAGTCGCAGCAGCGCGTCTTTGAGCACGCTCGCGAGATTGTCCAGATCGCCCTCTCCATCTCGACCCCGTCCATCACGGACGAGAGCGGCGAGATTCCGATCCAGGAGCAGCGGCTGCTCAGTCCGAACGTACGCAATTGTTCCCCAGCGATCCATCGTATCGATGATGTTGACTTTTGACCGTACAGTCGGAGAACAACCTGGCCGCCGTCATGCGCTGGCAGCGTCCGCCGTGCGAGGAGCCTGCTCTCTCGCGCCTCATCGCAGACACGGAGGAGCAGATCCGCTACAAGCTCAACAGCGTCAACCGCCTGCGCAACACGATTCTGTACGCGGAGAAGGTCCGCCAGGAGTGGGAGCTCAAGGCGCAGGAGGCGATCGAAGCGATGCAGCTCCACGACGAGCAGATGCAACGCGGGCCGTCGCCGCTCCCGTTCGATTCGCCGCAGCTCCAGCCCTTACCGCAGGACGACTCGCCGCGGCACATTGACGCACTTGACCTCCCGCGCCCGTCGTACCAGCTTCGCCGACAGATTTCGCAGCCCCTGAGCCTGCTCTCGCCCCCTCTCGCCGCGTCGGATGAGCCGTCCAACGTCTCGTCAAGCCCGAGTGCCAATCTGCTGCTCTCGCCGCGGATCCCAGCCGCCGTTCCGTCGTCGCGCACCAAGGTGTCGTCTATCAAGGACTTCAAGGTGATCAAGCCCATCTCGAAAGGCGCGTTCGGATCCGTCTACCTCGCGAAGAAGATCACGACAGGCGACTACTACGCGATCAAAGTCCTCAAGAAATCCGATATGGTCGCCAAGAACCAGGTCACCAACGTCAAGGCGGAGCGCATGATCCTCATGACCCAGACCGACTCCGAGTTCGTCGTCAAGCTGTACTACACCTTCCAGTCCAAGGACTACCTCTACCTCGTCATGGAGTACCTCCCCGGCGGCGACTGCGCTGCGCTGGTCAAGAACCTCGGCGGTTTAACCGAGGACTGGGCGCGCCGATACATCGCGGAGGTCGTCGTTGGCCTCGACCACCTGCACTCGTCCGGCATCGTCCACCGCGACCTCAAGCCCGACAATCTCCTTATCGACTCGAAGGGCCATCTCAAGCTCACCGACTTCGGTCTCTCGCGCATCGGTCTACTCGGTCGCCAGACACAGCTCCCGAGCCTGCGCGGCGAGGGGCGAAGGCCGTCCGCCTTCGGGCGCACCGCGTCGGGCGGGTTATCGAACCGGTCGTCGCCGCTGTCAACTCCGGCCATCACGGGTCAGTCGCAAGCCGGCTACTTCGGCAACGTCCCGATCACGGACAACTTTGCGCTCGACACGCCGAGCGAGTCGAGCGGGTCGAGCGCGCCAGTGTCGTCGCACGCACTGCACGCAGGCGGTCCTTCCGCGAGCAAGCACCCGTCTCCGCTGAGCCCGAACAATTCGGCGTCTCGTCCAATCGGCGTGGTCGGCCCGCCAGGCGCAGCGCCCGAGACGCCCAACAAGCACTTTGTCGGCACGCCCGACTACCTCGCGCCCGAGAGCATTCTCGGTGTCGGCATGGATGCTTGCGTCGATTGGTGGGCACTCGGTGTCATCTGCTACGAGTGCGTCCGCGCCTTTCTCCCGAATTACGAGCTCGCGACTGACAAAGTCTCTGCTCACAGGTTCATCGTCAGCATCCCTCCTTTCCACGATGAAACGCCCGAGAAGGTCTTCGAGAATATCCTCTCGCGGCGGTTCGAATGGCACGAGGATGTCGTCGAAATGTCGCCCGAGGCGCACGACTTCATTGACCGCCTGCTCAACCCGGATCCGAAACGTCGCCTCGGAACGAAGGGCGCCGCAGAGGTCAAGTCGCATCCGTTCCTCGACGGAATCGACTGGGACAACCTGCTCAAGCAGCCCGTCGACTTTGTGCCCAAGGTCGCCGACCCCGAATCGACCGACTACTTCGACCCGCGCGGCGCGACGGATGACCCCGAGTTCAAGGACCCGGACGCGGCAGGCGATGACACGGCGGTCTCGACGGACCCGACGGTGGCGAACGACCCGGCCATCGCGCAGATGCAGGACGCCCCGCCGACACCGCTCGAAGAGATGCCCGGCCCCGGCGGACGAGCCCCTCGCGAGCGCGCCGAGACGGCTCCGAGCAAGCAGCAGCAGCGGCACCAGCAACAGCACCAGCAGGAGCACGACGACTTTGGCGGGTTCAACTTCCGCAACCTCACCGTGCTGAAGCAGGCGAACGACGACGTGATCCGCAAGCTCAAGGACGAGCAGCTCCTCCCGCCGCTGAACCCAGCGCTGTCGTCGCACAAGGCGCTCGCCAAGAGCCGGCAGGGCAGCGTCGACCTGCGCAGCGCCGGTGGCCCCTCGTCGCCGTCGTCCGTCTCGAACAGCTCGAGCAGCTCGATGGTGCCGCGCACGACCGCGCCCTCGTCCGTCTTCAGCGTCGGACACTCGCGCCAGGCGTCGGAGCAGCAGGGCAGCCCGAATGCCTCGTCAGGCATCGAGCGCCTGCGGCCCCGCCAGCCGAGCATGTCGTCCCCGCTGCACCAGCGGCGCAACTCGCTCCCATCTCGGCTGCGCAAGGTTTCGGTGTCGGACGCCGCCTCGTCGCCCGAGGCCGAGCGCCCGCCGCTGCCTGAGGTGTTCAGTCAGTCGCGCAGCACGAGCCGGCGCCGCCGCCCTTCGGTGCATCTTTCGCCGGGCGCGTCGGCGCTTTCGTCGCCGGCCTCGGCGCACGAGCCGCTTCCACCGCTGCAGATCCCGTCGGCAGGCGAGCTCGACGGCGTAGCGCGGTCAGCGCCGGCGATGCCACCTCCAATCGACACGAACCTGCGCGCGTCGCCCGCGTCGGCGGGCCCGCTCTCGAGCCGGCTGTCGACGATCGACTGCCTCGTGGCTGGACGCAACCCCATCGTCACCAAGGTGCTCGAGACGATGCTGCAGCGCCTCGGGTGCCGAGTCGTCGTCGTGCCCAACGGCGCCGAGGCGATTCTTGCCGCAGGCGGCATCCCCTTCGACGTGCTCTTCCTCGGTGCGCCCGTTCGAGTCAAGGTATGCGTGTAGATGAGTGCTGACCCAAAATGCGGCCCGCAGATCTCGCCATGCCCGTTGTCGACGGCGAGAAGGCGGCGCGGATGATCAAGAGCACGGTCAACCCGTCTGCGAATGCGCCGCTCGTCGCCGTGTGCTCGCAACCTGCAGCCGTCGACGATGCAGCGGGCACGCTCTTTGCCGGCATCCTGAGCAAGCCCATCGTACGTCGCACGCTTTCGTTTTCTACCCTCCCTTTTTTCATTGCTCATGCGCCCTTATTTCGCTACTTGCAGATGAAGGCCGACCTGCTCGCCGTTCTCTCGCACCTCGGCTTCAAACTCGAGGTCAAGGCGAGCGACGAGCGGCGCGCCTCAGCGGACCAGGCGGCCGAAGACTCGTCTCCAATCGGGCAGCAGGAGGAGCGGCGCGGCTCTGCATGAGCCCTCTCACCCGGCCCTGTACTTACTAGATCTCTGTGCTCCCTTTTGTTCAGGCTCCCTCTTGTTCTCGTGCCCCGTGTGTGTCGTTACTCGTCGTTGTTGATTCGCCGACCTCCATCGCATATCCCCCTCGCTCGCTCTCGCTCTCTCTGTGTCTGTCTCCGATGTGTTTACTCAGCGTGGATGTTGTGGAAAGGATGCATAGCCTCTCCTTGCCGTGTGCAGCGTGCGAGAGCGAGCAGCGAGCGTGCGTATCTGATCGTGCCGAATCAGCGCGGCGCTGAGTCCGCGTCGGACTTCGCGTGCGCGCGGCAGGTGCTCCCTTCTCCTCGCTTCCTCGTCCCGACCTCGCTCGCTCTCCCTTCGATTCGGACAAGCCATGGCGTCTATGGCACTCTTTGCAGACGATCTCGACCTCTCGGTCACGCCCGCCCCGGCGTCCGACGCCGCTGCGCCCGCCCCTGCGGCGAGTGGCCAGGTGCTCGTCGTCTCGTCGCAGGACGCGGCGCAGGACGGGTCGTACCAGGCGCTCGTGTCGGAGCTGAGTGCGCGGGGCAAGGTGGACCCGCAGATGGTCGACCGCATCGTCGAGGGCGGTGCGTCGCTCGCTCTCCCCGCTTGACTTCGCCGGCTCGCCGCAAGGGCGTCTAGACTCGCCCGCACGGCCCGCGATAACGCTTTGCGCACTCGTGTGCACTCTGTGCGAGTGCTACGAGGGCACTGGGCATCTCTCCCGGCCCCTGCGAGCGCGTGCTGACCCGACTCGTCGATGCGCTTGGCTTGATCAGCAACCGCACTCGCGCCCGCCCAGTACCTCCACGCCGCCCTCCTCCTGCCTGCCACCCTCGTCACGGGCTCCCTCCTCGCTCTCGTCGAGCCCGCACTCGCACCGGGCGCATCCCTTGAGGTGCGCGGCCCTGCCGCCGACAGCGACGACATCCTGGGCGAGCTCACCCTCGCGGGCCTCACTGGCGCAAACAAGACGGGCAATGCCGTGTGTTTTTCTGCTCGTCTACTCTGCCTCGAGCGTACGCGCTGACTCGCGGGCCCCATGCAGGTTGTTGCGACCAAGCCGAACGTTAGCTCCGCGCCCCTCTCGCTCAAGCGTCCCGCTTCGGCCATCGACTCTTCCGCCTCGACGTCTTCCTCGGCCGTTCCTCTGAGCGCAGCACCGAACGGTGCCGTCGCCCTCCCGACCCGCAAGTCGCGCGCGGCAAAGGCGTCGCTGTGGGCCTTTACGACGGCCGCATCGTCGTCGGGCGCGGCGACGCCCACGATCGACGAGTCGACGCTCCTGACGGCCGAGGACCTCGAGCGGCCGACGCTCGTCAAGCGCGCCGACTGCGACGTCAAGCGCACGCGGCGCGCGTGCAAGAACTGCACATGCGGCCTGCGCGAGATCCTCCTCGACGAAAAGGAGGACGACGACCTCGTCCAGGCGGGCTTTGCCGCGCAGCCCAACGCGACGGCGGGCAACGCGAGTACGAGTGGGTCGGCGGGCGCACCGAAGAAGATGACGAGCGGCGTGACGAGCTCGTGCGGCAACTGCTACCTCGGCGATGCGTTCCGGTGCGCGAGCTGCCCGTACCTTGGTGAGCTGGGCCTTTCGCCTCCAACTCTGCGTGTCGTGCTCGTACTGACAGCGTGCACTGCTAGGCATGCCCGCCTTCGAGCCCGGGCAGAAGGTCACGATCGGCGGCATGGACGACTCGTAAATCGCGCCCGTATACGAGTCACCGCTGCTTCCCGTGCCATACACACCCTTGCATAGCCATCGTTTTCTCCTGGGCCCCCCTGCGTCTGTGTCGATTTGTAGCAGTATCTCTTCCCGTCGTCCTCGTTTCTGGCGACGCGCTCCTCTTGCCGAGTTGAGCGCTTCTCGATCTCGCTCTCTGCCGGATGTAACGATCTGTATACTGAAGGCTCTGACGCGAAGTCCGCAGCACGCGAGGCGGCCTTGATGCCGGCGCAGAAGTGGAGGGCGGCGAGCCCCCGACGTCAGCACGAACGCGACGCGAGAACTCCGACTTGCCGAAAGAGCGGGGGCTTTCCTTCCTCCCACACCAGTGGCTGACATCGTGCGTTCGCGCTCTTCTCGCTCAGGAGGAGTCGCACCGTATCGCTGAACCTACACCTCCGTGGCACGAGACAGCACCGCCTCCTCCACACCTTCGCAACTCCAACTCAAAGCAAGGACCAGCGATGAATGCAGCAGCCAACGCGATCGAGAAGCAGATGCAGGACCCGCCGCATGAAGTCACGGCAGAGATTGTGAACCCGTCACTCAGCAAGGAGGGCGCCGAACCGAGCGGCGAGAAGATGAAGGTGCGGCGGTCGTCCTTTCTGCGGGTTACCTGCCGAGGTTGTCCTACAACAGGCGTTGCTACAAGGGCGGGCAGCGAATCACTTTCTTTGCTGAGGGCGGAGGCGCGGATCGGCGGCTTTTTCGAGGTCGTCGAGCCTCGCTCGCAGTGTGCATGCCGACGACGCCTAATGCACCCATATCGAGCCTCACCGCAGGCTGTACCGCGCGTGGGACGTCGACGTTGACCCGCTGGATCCGCAGGCGCTCGTGTGGAATTCAAAGATGAAGGTCGCCCTCGAGGAGGCGAACAAGCCCAAGGTCGTCGACGACAAGGACATCGTGCTCAAGGTCACCGGCACTACCGTCTGTGCGTCTCAGTCTGACTCTTACCGACCCAACAATCGCTGTGGCGTTCGGCATGCCTCGCGAAAGCGAAACTGACCTCCGGCTGTCGCACTTGTCCATCCTTTCACAACTCTCAACTCTCGCGTGACCATGCTTCACGATGATCACAGGCGGTAGCGACATGCACTTGCTCGCCGGCGCGATCATCGAGCTGCAGAAGGGCGACATGTAAGTCGGCGTCTCCCGCGGGTCTGCTGCTGGTCCCTGGCGTGTCCCAGATGCCGCCGGGCTTCCGCTTTCGCGATCCCGTCCTTGGAGGCTGACTTTCCTGCGCCACTCCAGTCTCGGCCACGAGTGCATGGGCGTTGTCGAGTCGGTCGGCCCGAGCGTCAAGAACCTTAAGGTGGGCGACCGCGTTGTGTCGGGCTTCAACATTGCGTGCGGAGAGTGCTACATGTGCGAGAAGAAGCTCTCGTCGGCATGCGTCAAGACCAACAACTCGAGCCTCATGAATGCGATGTACGGCAACCGAACTTGTGGCATGGTAAGTCGCCTCCTTTGTCCTTCAACGATTTCGAACGCCAGTTCATGCTGCCATACGCAGCTCGGCTACTCGCACTTCACTGGTGGCTTCGCCGGCGGCCAGGCCGAGTACGTCCGCATCCCGTACGGCGAGGCGAACTGCATCAAGGTGCCCGACGATGTGTACGACGAGGACGCGCTGTACCTGTCCGATTCGCTTGTGACGTCCTTCCATCAAGTTGAGGACACTGGCGTCGAGGAGGGTGACATTGTCGGCATTTGGTGCGTGCGCGGGATGCTTCTCGAGTTGGAGCTGCTGGCTGACTTGCGCCGGTCTGTAGGGGTGTCGGCGTCATCGGTCTCATGTGCGGCATCTGGTCGGCGCTTCGCGGCGCCAAGCACCTCATCGCCATCGACAACGCCCAGTGGCGCCTCGACTTCTTCAAGGAGAAGCTCTCGAAGGAGCACCCGAACGTCAAGGTCGACCTCGTCAACTTTGAGAAGGACAAGAATGTCGTCAAGAAGGTCCAGGAGCTCACTGCCCCGGGCCAGGATGGCCGCCCGGCAACCCGCCCTGCGGGCCTCGACGTCGCGCTCGAGTGCGCTGCAGGCGAGTATGCCAAGAGCTTCATTCACAAGCTCGAGATCCTCACCGGCCTCGAGACCGACACGAGCGAGATCCTCAACGAGATGATGTGCGTCCTCGGGACTCTTTGGCGGAGTGCGCGCGCGCTAACTCGGCCGGACGGCAGCGAGTCGACCATCGGGTTTGGGCGGGTTGGCGTCACCGGCGTGTATGCCGCGTACACCAACCACTTCAACATTGGCTCCATGATGCAGCGCGGCGTCAGGTATGTGTTCGGTCTTTGCGAAACCAGTCGCCGCCCCTCTTGGGCGATTGCAGTTGCTTTCGACGGCACACCGTGCTGACATCCACCTCCTCGCTTGACAGCCTCATCGGCAACGGCCAGGCGCCGACCCACAAGTACATGCAGCGCATCCTGGACGACTACATCAAGCCGGGCAAGGTCAAGCCTCGCGAGCTCTTCGTCACGCACCGGTGAGTTGCCCGGTCCGCAGTGTTCCCTGCGCCCTCTCGTCTATGTTTCACATTGATGCAGGTTTTGAGACTAATACGGCTGCTGTACAGCGTCTCTATCGACGACATCGAGAAGGTGTACTACCAGATGCGCGAGCGCAGCGCCGAGACCAAGATCATCAAGGTGCGTCATGCTCCTTCACCTACCGGACTCCGGATGCCTCTCTGTCATCCTGCTGTGGTGTCGTGACCAGATGCTGACTGGATGAGTCAACAGTCCTTCGTTGCCACGAAGCACTCTGGGCCGCCTGCGCCGGGTGCGCCGCCTCTCGTCCGTCTCTAAGCAGCGAACCTCGCCTGTTTCCGCGTAGGGTGTCTTGGCGACCAGTTCAGATGTTGTACATAGTCTCGTGAAATAAGTGGAGCAGTCTTCCGTACTCATTTGCGTCGTTGTCGGAAGCGAGAGAGCGCAAGAGGGAGCGAGGAAAGGGGGATGTCTGAGTACACCTCTTTGCCTCGCTTGTCTGGAGCTTATTTTGCGAGCGAGAGCGTGCACAGAAGCTCGCTTGAGCGTTGGAGCTGTCGGCAGTCCTACCGGAACGAGAGAAGGGCCTGTTCGATCCTCATCAGCTTTCCTCGCTTTCGACTGATCACGGAAATCCGCCATGTCGGCCCGGAGCTGGCCAAACATTCTCATCACGGGGTCAGGACGCCGCTCAGAGGTCTTTCTGCGCCGGCGCTGACTCAATTGGATCTTTGCAGCACGCCCGGCACGGGCAAGACGACGCATGCGGCGCAGCTCGTCGAGGCGCTCCAGCAGCACGCAGAGACGAGCAGCGCGCCCTGGCAGCACCTTAACGTCGGCGACTTTGTCAAGGAGAAGGGGTGCCACTCGGGCTGGAACGAGGAGTGGCAGAGCTGGGACGTCGACGAGGACAAGGTGAGCTCTCAGTCCCTCGCCTGCATTGCACCCACAAGCCGCATGCTGACTGGTCACTGTGCGCGTAACAGCTGCTGGACGAGCTCGAGCTTGTGCAGGGAGCGGGCGCCAAGGTGCTCGACTGGCACACCTGCGACCTCTTCCCGGAGCGTTGGATCGACCTGGTCGTTGTCCTGCGATGTGACCATTCGCAGCTGTGGAACCGGTTAGAGAAGCGGTGCGTTTGCACACCTCCGGATCGAGCGCGGCGTGAGCTGACCTCTTCCTGCGATCCCCGTCCTGCCAACTTCACCTCTTTCCGGCTTCCAATCCACATCTCCAGAGGCTACAAGCTGAACAAGATTCAGGAGAACAACGACGCCGAGATTATGGAGGTGGTCTTGAACGACGCGCGAGAATCGTACGCCGAGGAGATCGTCGTGGTGCTCCAGAGTGAGACGCCCGACCAGATGGAGGAGAACGTCGGGCGCATCATCCAGTGGGTCACGGCGTGGCGGGAGAACAACGCAGACGACGAGGACGAGGCATAGCAGACGCGTGGAAACAGACACTTGTCCGTCCCGTTCACCTGGCACGTCTGGCATCTCGGAGAGCAAGCACTTCCTTGCAGCGGCCTCAGTAACGCGAAGACGCCTCAAAAGCGAGATGCAGGGTACATAAATAAGGGCTGTCACATCAATCTAATCACTGCGTAAAGCCCTGACGAAGCACAAGCGCCCGTCTCCTCAGTTCCACCAGCTGCCCGTTCCGTCGTTTCGGCGATTCCCGAAGCTGCCATGCCCTGCCCCGAGCCGCGGCGTAGACCCCCTGCTCTCCAGCCGCGGCGTCGCGCTCGGGTCCTCGCTGATGTGGCTCATGCTCCTCCCGCTGCCGCTCCCACTGCCGCTCGCGCTCCCGCTCGACCCGCTGCCAAAGTTGACCGCCTCGGTCTGCGGCGAGCGCCGCAACCCCTCGTCGCTGAGCTCCTCTTCGTGCTCGTCGTAGCTGCTCTGCCCCGGGTCGGCCGTGACGAAGCCCTCGGACTCGCCGCTCTGCGTGACCTGCGTCGTGCGGCTCTGCTGCGCGCGCGGATCGTGCGCGTACCCGCCCGCGAGGGCCGGCGCGAGGCGCTGCGTGATCGACTCGCCCGAGTTGGACCCGGCGGCGTAGCGCGAGCTAACAGAGTCGTGCGACGAGCCGCTGCCGCCGTACCCGCTGATCGAGCCTTCCTCGGACGAGATCGGGTGGGCCCGCTGCGCCGAAGCTGGCACGGCCACGATGAACGACGGGCCGAAGGGATCGTAGTGCTGCGGTGTCGAAGGCTCGCGCACGGGGCGGAGCTGGCCTGGCTGATAGCCGAACGAGTTGTACCCGCCCACACCGCGGTACTCGCTCGGTGCGGATGCGAGGCTGACAATAGAGGGTTGCCGACCGCCGCCGAACGAAGAAGAGCCCGACACGACGCGATTTGGGTCGATCGAACCGCCCGCGCTGTTCGTCGGCGTGTTGGAACCGCTGTTCGCGCCTCGTACGCCGCCGGCCAAAACGTCGACCAACGAGCGTCGCCCCCACTTCGTGCGCGGCTCGCTGAAGGCGACGCCGATAGCGGACGGCGTGGTCCCCACGCTCTCCTGCGACGAGTTCTTGCCGCCCGCCGCCGCTCCTGCTCCGATAGCCCCTGCCAGCGCTCCAGCTCCAGCACCCGCGCCCAACGCTGGTCCGAGACCCATCCCGCCGCCGCTGGGACCGCCGTACTGCGCCATCGCGCCATACTGCCGCGGCTGAGCCTGCAACGGCTGCGGATTTGAGATGGGTCCGATGCCGGGTGTTGATCGGCCTGTTGCGCCGCTATACCCAGCAGCGCCAGCTGCAGCGGCGGCGTTTCTCCGTCGTCGTCGCAGGCAGAACCAAGCGAGAAGAGCGAGGAGGAGGAGGCCGAGTGGGATCGCGATGGACGGGCCGGCGATCTTAGCGATGCGGTTACTATCGCTGTACGCGGAGATGAGTGAGTTGCGAGTCCACAGATACGATTCCGAGTAGGCGCGTAGAAGCATACCTCTGCGCGGGCTCTATTGTCGACGTGGGATTGGCGCCGGAAGAGGTGGATGATGGGGGCGGGAGTGATGATGACGAGGACGATGTGGTGGACGAGGGGGATGACGATGAGGTAGTGGTGCTGGAGGACGACGAAGAAGCGGAAGTGGTTGTAGAGGAAGCAGTCGCGGCAGCTGCTCGGCTGGAGACGACCGAGGCAGCATCCGCAAACTGCGACTCGACATACGAGTCAAGCGCAGCGCGAAAAGACGACGCCTGTTGTGACGGGTTGAGCGAGGTGGACAGCGGAGCAGCGACTCGCGGCGTGACTGCCGGCGCACGAGTCGTCGTCTGCATCCGCGCCGAGATTGTTCTCGCTGCGGCCGACACTGACGACCTGCTCGGCCTCGCAGCAACCCGACTCGTCGCTGCTGCGGCAGATGAGGAAGACGAGGCAGCCTCCTCCTGCTGATATCGCTCTGACCGCGCCTGTGCCCGCCTCCTCACGCAATTATACCGCAGCAGGGTCCTCTGCGTCCCCGTAAACCCGTCCGTGATTGTAGCGCAGTTCGTGTCGGCGCCGACGGCATCGAGGCGAGCCTCGTACTCGTCGGCGCCCGGCTGCGCCTGCTGCCGCTTCGCGAACTGGCGGTGCAAGCGAAACGACGAGTCGGTCGCGTAGTGTCGCGGCTCGGCGTGCGTCGCTGGCGCAGATAGCTGCGCTGCGTTCGCGCGCTGCGAGACGCGTCGCGGAAGAAGCAAAGCGCGGAGCTGGGTGCGCGGAAAGGCGGCGGACGACGACGAGGCGGTCGAGTCGTTGAGCGCGTCGGGCGCGGCAAAGTGCAGGTCGTCTCGGTTGGCGGACTTGCGGTGTCGGAGGTGGGCGGGCGGCGGGTCGGAGTGTCGGCGAGAACGGAGCGGCGCGTCGAAATGTGACATGCGCCGGTCCTTCGCGACGGGGGAGAAGGAGGAGAGAAGTAACGAGCGTGGGGCTAAACGAGCGTGATGACGGCTTCGAGCAGGCTTGTCTGTCGTGAGGAGGACGTCGCAGATTCTGCAGGCGCGCAGGCGGCAGAGACGGCGTCGGAAACGCGGGGTCTCGACGTGAGCAACGGTCCGGCACGAAGATCGAGAGCAAAGATCAACTCACGTGCAGAAGGTCGTGCAGCCCGGCAGGCAAATGAAGAGAGCTCTGCTGAGCTGTCGCGAGTGTCAGTGTGTCCTGCGATGCGGCGTAGTCGCTGATCACAGCGACGAGATGAGCGGAAGGGAGAAATGGAGTCGGGCGCGCACCTGGCGGCCTGGAGCTCAGGCGACGAGTCGTGAGGGCCGTTACGAGGTCACTGAGCAGCTTCGTGCTAGCTGAAAGGCGCACGATGCAGTGTCTGCAGCTGAGAAGGTAGGGAGAGCGTCGACGAGGGGATGTTGAGCGACCGGTCCACGCCCTTCATGAGCGATCGAGGCACGTTCAGCCGCGAGTCGCCATAAAGCTGAGAAGCGCCGCTTGCAAGCCCTGACAAGCGTAACGAGAGCTTCACAGCAACGCAGAGCAGAGCAACTCTCGAAAGGCCCCGCTGTGATGGTGAGACCTGCGCGGCGGCCGCGGCGTTACAGCCCTATCTGCTCCAGTGCGTGTGCCATCCTCGCGTCCACCTCGATGAGCTCCCGCTGCTGGCACAGCTGCCGCTCGGTGTCCCAGCGCTGCAGCCGCTTCTCGACCTCTTCTCCCGGAACGAGCGCCATGTCGATAGGCGGCACCGACGAGAGAAATGAGTCGCGCCTCGTCAGGTCAACGGACGACGCGGAGAAGCGGTAGGGAGGCGGCGGAGAGGCGCAACGAGGGTCTTCGCTGTCGAGGGGAAAGTGGTCGGCTGACGAGCGGAACGGGCGAGGCGCACTGAAGGCCTGTGTCGCGTCCGTGTAGGACGGCGCCGCAACGGAGAGATTCGTCGTCGATTGGAGGACAGGCGAGGAGATAAGAAGCTCCTTCTTGTTGCGCTTGGCCGGACGAGGGGCGGCCTTCGCCTCCTTCGACGACGACGAAGAGGACGTGCGGAAGAGGGCAAAGATGTTATGGCTCGAAGCCGTGCCGGGATCGGCGTGGTGAAGGGGGCCGAGGGGTGAAGAGAAAGGCGAGGTGCAGGCCATGATCCTGTTCTAGGGGCAGAAGCGAAGGGATGGAGACGAGGCTGCGCGCTGCTTGGAAGGAAAAGGAGAATCGCAAGCATGCTCTGCCATCTTATAGCCGTCCATGGCCTGTCGTAATCGCATTCTGCTTCGGTGCGGATGGATGAGTGAGAGAAGCGGAGGCGAACGGCGACGCGATGCGAAGGCGAAAGAGGAGACTGCAAGGGGAGCGTGCGTCGAGGACAAGGGGTGCAGGCCGGCCGCACGATGCTTGCCATGGCATATGATTCAGAGAGCGATAGCGTGCAGCAATACCGTAGAAGCATAGTGGGAGCGAGAGAGCTGCAGGACAGAGGCGCCTAGTCGCCCGTCACTCGCCAATTCTGCGGTGCGGCTTGAGTGCGGCAAACCAACACTTTGCCCCTTCTCACCTCTCTTTTCGAGAGCGATGCTTTTGTTCGCATTGTCCATCCCTTGCAATCGACAGCGCTCACTCGGGTCGGTTCCCGTGGAAAGCGTTAGTCAAGAGTTTGAGAAGCTTCTCCTTCTCGAGCGGCGCCGGATTCGGGCTGCTCGTCCCGGCTCGTCAGCAACTGCCGATGCGGAACAAGAGCGGGGCGCAAACGCACTAGGGCGCCTTGGCGGCGATGTCGGCGGCCTTCTCGAGATCCTCCTCCTTGAACCCAAGCTCCTTGAGCGAGTACGGCGCGCCGTTGTTCTTTGCGAGATCAAACAGGCCTTGCGCAGCGTTGTCGACACCGAGTGCCTTGGCGACGCGCGAGACGGCCTCCTGCGCGTACGGGGCGTTGTAAGAGACGGCATGCGGGAGGATGACCGTGTGCGTCTCGGCGTGCGGCATGTTGAACGATCCGCCGAGAGTGTGGCACTGTGCGAGAGGACGTAGACGCCGTCAGCGACATCGAGGAGAAAAAAATCCGCAGAAACCGAGAGGATCGAGATGCCAGAACGCACCAGCTTGTGGTGGAGGCTCATGCCGACGGCGCCGAGGCAGGTGCCGCATGCCCATGCGCCGAAGAGCGCATCACTCCTTCCGTCACGCGACTTCGGGTCGGCCTTGATGAGCGGGAGGGACCGCCCGATCGCCTCGATACCCTGAACCGCGAGGTTCGAGATGATGGGGTTGGCCTCGACGGCCCAGAGTGCCTCGACGGCGTGTGCGACGGCGTTCAGGCCGGACGTGACCTGCACAGAAGTCTGTGAGTGCTTCGCCAGGCGCTCTCATGAGGCCAACTCACCGTCATCTGAGCAGGCAGCGTCAGGGTGAGGTCGATGTCGTAGATGATGACCTCCGGGAGGACCTGCAAGGTAGCTCAGGTCAGTCCAAAGTACGTGAGATACGATCGCTGAAGAGCGCGCACCTTGAGCGTCTTCTGCGTCGTCTTGAGCGGCTTGCCCTCCTTGTCGTTCTCAGTCTGCCCGATGATGGGCGTCGCCTCTGAGCCAGCGTCTGCACACAAACATCAGCACCTCGCCAGCGCGTTGTCAAGACGTGTATTCGCGCACAAGTCGTGGGGATCACGATGTTCTTGATCTTGGCATTGTCCGGCGAGTGCAGCGCGAGCGCCTTGCCGAGGCCGATTGTCGACCCGCCGCCGACCGAGACCTGTGGCGTGGTTCCAAGTCAGCCCCAAGCGAGAACGTTGAACGCGAGAGACGCGCGAGGGACACGCACGCAGCAGTCGACGTTGAGCTCCTTCGCCTTGGAGAGCGCCTCCAGCGTCACGTGCACCGGCGTGTGCATCGTTGCATTCGAGTAGATCCCGACAGCGAGGTCACCCTAGACGCATAGCCAGTCAGTCTACATGTCGGGGCTCAGAAAGAGCGGGAGGTGGTGCACCAGATCGGCCTTGACCTTCTCTCCCGCGTCGACCTGCTGCGGCGTAGTCAAGACGAGCGCGCGAGACTGCAAACAGCACTCGTCAGTAAGCGGGCAGGCCTCGCAAAAGCGGCGAGCAGCGACGCACGCAGCCGAGCTTCTTGACCTCCTGGGCGACCTGGCTCGACGTGCCCCACCCGAAGATGACACGGGCAGGGAGAGCGTTGTAGACGAAGGGCTGCATGCTGACAAGCCAAGCAAGCTGATAGCGGGGACCGATGAAGTGCAGTGAGCAGCGACGACGACGGCCGGTGCGACACGAGCGCTTTGGGCCGGTGCGACGGGGAGGACGGGGAGGACGAGAGCGCAGAGGCGGATGCACGAGAGGCGCGCGCGAGTGAGTTTCCGCGCGCGTGCGAGTGCGGCGGAATACAACTCGGGTTGGAATCTAATACGCGGCGAATTGTATTGGCCCGGAACGGCGCGCTCCGCCCATCCACCCCGGCCGTCCTCGCAGCGCGCGGGGCGCTCGCTGGACCAGCTTGCCTCTTGTCCCGAGCTACAGCGACACAGCGAACCCGAGATGAGTACTGCGGACCAGATCAATGAGAGCACGCCTCGCACGGCGCCCAAGGTGCGCCTGCCCGTCCTCCGCCAGCGTGCGTTTAACGGGCTGATCGTGCATGCTAATTACCCGCTTCCACAGGTGGGCAAGGCGGTGCAGCTCGCACTCGATCAGGGAGCTCAGAACATCGACCTCGTGCGTTCCCAGACTCTGGCGAAGAGCGCAGGAGCTCATTGCACTGACCTTCTTCCTGCCCCACCCTTTCTCGACTCGTCCGCATGCTCTTCCCTGCGCAATGCAATCACAGAGCAAGCTTCCCAACTTGACCGACATGTCGGCCGAGACCATCACGCAGAATGTGCATGCCATCAACTCGCTCTGCGAGAACCCTCGGCGCGCACCACTTCCTTCTTCTGCCTGGCCAGAGCTTCCGTTGACAGCCTCGTTCGCTCACACAGGCAGAAGTTCATCTTTGAGAAGCTCGTGACACACCTGCACGACTTTGCGCGCGAGGTGAGCCTCACCACCGACGAGTGGATGTACGTAGTCCTTCCTCTTCCCGCTTTGCTTTCGCGTCTCATCGTCTTTTTCGACGCGCAGGACCGCTATCCAGTTCCTCACCCGCACGGGTCAGATCTGCTCCAAGACCCGCCAGGAGTTCATCCTCCTCTCAGACGCACTTGGCCTGTCTGCGCTCGTCGACTCGATGAACCACCCGGTGCCGAAGGATTCGGGCGCCACCGAAGCGACCGTTCTCGGACCTTTTTTCACCGAGGACGCAGCAGACGTGCGTGCAGAATTGCGTGCTGCCCTTGCCAAGCGACCTCGAAACTAACCTTCGCCCCGGAATACAGCTGCAACACGGCGACTCGATCGCGTCGGAGGGCAAGGGCGAGTACATGTACTGCGAGGGTCGCGTTCTCGACGTCGAGGGCAAGCCTATCGCGAACTGCACCATCGAGACGTGGGAGACGGACGACGAGGGCCTGTACGACACACAGTACTCAGGGCGGGACAAGCCCGATTGCCGCGGGCGACTCAAGACGGATGAGAACGGGTACTATGCTGTGCGTTGCGGTACCCTGACTTGCTTCCAGCGGAAGACATGCTGACAGGGCACCTTTCCTCAGTACCGCCTGATCAAGCCGACACCGTACCCTATTCCGTGCGTTCTTTCTGCCTTGTCCCGTCGTCTATGCAAAACTGATGGCGCAATATTCCTATAGCTTTGACGGTCCCGTCGGCCAGTACATCCGCTCCCTTCTGCCATGAGGAGCGAGGCAGACCTGATCACCTAACCCACGGCAGGCTTCTGAAGTCCCTCAACCGCCACGTCTTCCGCCCTGCACACCTCCACATGTGCGTCTGACTTGCTCATCGGCGGAGAGCGCGCCCGAAGTTCCTCAGAGGACCTTCCGCCCAAACCGTTGCCGCCCGCTTACCCGTCTTTGCCGCGCAGGATGTTCCTTGCGCCCGGATACGAGACGCTCATCACGGCGCTGTACTTCAAGGGCGACCCGTACATCAACTCGGACGCCGTGTTCGGCGTCAAGACGTCCCTCATCGTCGACACGGAGCTCGTCGAGGACAACGAGCGCGCAAAGCAGCTCGGCTTCAAGTCGGGCCCCTTCTACTACCTCAAGAAGGACTACGTGCTGCTCACGACGGGCCAGGCGGAGGAGGCGAAGCGCAAGTCTCTCCGCAACTACTACAGCTCGCTCCAGAAGTAGGGGAGCGGCAGGGGCATATGGGGACTGTAAAATATGTTGTCTCGGGTCTCGCGGTGCTCGGTGCTTCCCCTGCTGTTCCTGTAGAAAGGCAAGCATTGCTCCAGGATGTTCGGCATGTCACGTGATATAGCCTTCCCCCACTCCGGCATAAGGCGCAACACCTCCTCAATCCCTTCCTCTGCCTTCCTAGTTCGCAAGGGTGCAGCTTGTCCTGCTTAAAAGGTCGTCGCGCGTGCCCTCGATATGCAAAGCGTCGCTGCGCGTGTACCACCCGCTTCCCCCGCTCGTCCCGACGACGAGCGCACGCAAGTCGCCATCTACGGCTCTCCTGTTGCAAGCTCTGTGTCGCCGCCGGTCTTCAATCACATCTTCCCGCTCATGTGAGCCAGCGGCTTGACAAAGAGACAGGCTGCGGACTCATTCGCTCTCCCGACTCGCAGCGGCCTTCCCAATTATCATTACGGCGCTGTCGACCTGGGATCACTAGCGGACGAGGGCAATGCATGGTATACTGCGCTCAAGCGGGCGGACTGCCTGGGAACGTGCTTGACCATGCCGCTCAAGGTGCACGTTTCTCTCGCTTCAAACTGCGACGTTGGATTGACACCTCGGCGCGCAGCTTGAGGCTCTCGAGCGGGTCGACGTGCTCACTCCCGAGGCACAGGCAACTGGCTGCGTCAACACAACCTTCTTCCGGCCTTCCCGAGCCGAGTCGACCGCCTCGCTCGCCCACTTCGGAACAAACACCGACTCTGCCGCCGTCCTCAACACGCTCCTTGCCTCCTTCTTGGGCAAGCCCTCGCCCTTCGACGCCTCCTCGCCACACAGCTTCGCTCCTCAGGCGAAAGTCGCAGCGTTTGCAGTCGGCGGCGGTGGCGCAACCCGCGCCTCGATCCACGCCATGCATGCGCTCGGGCTCTCGCCCATCTTCATCGCGAACCGCGACGATGCAGAGATCGAAGCCATTGTCCGGCACTTTGGCGAGTGGGACGTGCGCCCGCTCGAGAGCGCCGAGGAGGCGCGGGTGGCGATGAAGCGGCTACGGGATCAAGACGGCCGTGTGGTCTGCGGCGTCGGCGCCATACCGTCCGAGGAGCCGAGGACAGAGGGCGAGAAACGGGTGTACGAGGTGGCACGTGCAGTCTTCGGCGAGCTCTACGACAAATCGACGCAGGCAACGCAAGAGGAGGGATATCTGTCGCTGCCTGAGAAGCCCGTGTTTGTCGGTACGCCCGTGGTGTGCGTTTGCATGCTGTGCTTCATCGCCGACGCGTTCCTTTGCAGACATGGCCTACAAGCCGCGCATGACAAGTTTGCGGGTACTCGCGGAACAACACGGCTGGGCCAGCATTTGCGGGACCGAGGTCGTACTGGTACGTTGGGTCTGCTTCCCTGATGGCGGTTGCGGGGAAGGCTAATGATGGATGGTCTACCGCTGCTTGCCTGGTCACTCGCTGCAGGAGAACTGCTTCGGTGCGCCTGCATCTTCCGCTTTTGCCGTCTTCTTCCCCTCTGACCCTGTGCCCACCCATAGAGCAGTGCAAGATCTGGACATGCATTGAGGTGCCGAGCGAGGTGCGACAGAGTGCTCGCGAACTGCTGGATACGCTGTAGAAGTTATTCCAGCGGCTCAGCCCCTGAGGTGCAGCCCGCGCACTAGAGCCCAAGGCGCAAAAAGCCCAGCCAAATCTCTTGAGTGCTAGCTCGTGAAGACGAGCGGGATCAAGCATGGGCAGTCGCACAACGGATTCCGGCTGAGACGGTCGTAGCGCTGCGTGTCGATGTCACGGGCCATCGGCACAGTCGCATGGAGCGGAGCCTGCACAGCATAAACAGCCGAGCAGTGAAGCGTGGCAAGGGTAGAGAATACCGGAGAGGAAGCGAGAAGGGGAGCACGGAAGCACGCCAGGCTCAGATCGGGTCGACTTTTGCTGGAATGGCAACACCTCGCCTAGACCACCGACGGAACGACATCATATGCAGCAACAGAACAACAGATACGGCAGACGTCGACGTCTAGAAGCCCAACTTCCGCAACTCGTCGCAAATGCGCTGGTCCTCCCGAACGAGCTCCTCCTTCCTCCGCGCCAGTGCCTCGGCTTCTCCACCCGCCCGCGCGGTCGAATCCTGGTCGACCAAGCTGCCCGCCCTGCTGTAGGCGGTTTGCGAGGCAACGACGTCGTCGACCATCACGAGGTCCTCCTCGGTGCCAAACTCGACCGATTCGTCGGAGTAGGGCGGCGGCGGGCTGGTAGGCGAGCGCTCAGTTGGAGTGTACGTCGACTGGATTTTGTGCGAGATGCGGCAGTCGAGGCTGGAGTACGAGGGGGCCCGCTTCTTCAGCGTTCGTGCACCGTCCGCCGACGAGGAGGGTGAACTCTTTGCTTGGCGACGGGAGGTGGAGGTGGCGCGACGGAAGAAGGAGAGGAGCGCGCGACCAGTGCTGCTCAGCTCGGCAGGAGGGGCGTGGTGGAAGGGTCCAGTCGGCGATGCGAAGGTGACGGGCGCCATGATCGAGCGTAGCAGCGGGCGGCGAAGGCGGATGAAGGAACGGCTGCGCGGTGTAGCGAGTGCAGGGTACAGAAGTGAAAGGACGCCATATCGCGCAGGTCAAGCGGTGAAGAGCTAAAAGGAAGGCGACGAGATGCGAAGGCGAAGGGAGACGACGGGGAGCGTGCGCACGGGCACGACGCGATCGTGAGTGACTGTTCGGCGAAGAAGGTCAGACAGAAGTCGGAGAAGGGACCGAAGCCTGACGGACAGGGCGTGCGATTCGGCATGCAGCGAAATTGAAGGCACTCACGACGAGAGAGAGGGGGCGAGAACACGCGCGGAAGCCGCAATAGGGCCGCTGGGCCGTGGACGCTGGGTCTCAAATCAGACTGCCGAGTCTGCTTGGGGACTTTGCGAGCCGCCACAGCCCTCAGAAGCGACAGCACGCAAGCGATTCCGCACTCGACCGAGACGGCCGACTGCGCTTGCTCTTGCTCAGCGCTCGCGCTCTTCACACTCCGGTCCTTGCCACGCCGACTTCGTTTCAACGGACTGGAGTGATCTGCAGATTGCGCCCGAGCCGCGAGCACAACAGGCAATACACTTGATTGTATTGTTGATTACAAGCGGGCAATTGTATTCCAGGCTTGACTCTGAGCGTTGGGCGCGCGCGCCGGCCGAACGTCTTCTCCTCGCTTTCTCTCCCTCACGCCTGTCCACCGCTTCCAGCTCGACCCAGGGTTCAGAACAGCCGTCCAGGCTCTTCCTTTTCCCTCTCTGCCTCACTCCGCAACACCTGCATGTGCGTCCCTGCCGTCGCACGTCGCCAGCGACTCCTTTTCCTCGAGCCGCCGTGTTGATCTCGCTCGCCTCGCCCCTGCAGGAGTCTGCCTGGCGCCGGTCAAACCCGTTACGACTAGTGAGACCCGTTCGAAGCCCGCTGTGCTTTCTCGCACACCCGCGGCGCACGCTGCTGACCCGGCACTTTTTCTTCCTCCTCCCTCCCTCGCAACCCTTATCCGTCGCTGCACCTCGCGCGAACAGCCTCGACTCGATCGTGTACAAGGCCCTCGGCTCCCACTGAATCCGCCAGCCCCGCTCCCACCTCTTCAGCCTCGTAAACTACCCTCAAACCCACCACCATGCTCCGCACCTTCTCGTCGCGCCTCCGTGCCTCGCCGAGCGTCTCGGGCTCGGCCCGCTCGCTCCGCGCGTTCACCACGACGCCGCGCCGCAACTTCGTCGTTGACCTGACGCGCCGCGCCGAGGTCAAGGACACCATCGCGCCTACCCAGGACCCGGATCTCGTCGACATCTCGTCCCAGTTCAAGCACATCCAGACCAAGGACGGCACGTCTGCTGCCTCAGACCTCGCTCGCCGCCTCTCGCAGGCCGTCCTCCCCAAGCTCGAGCGTCCTGACGTCAAGAAGGTCCTCATTGTCGGCTCCGGCGGTCTCTCGATCGGCCAGGCTGGCGAGTTCGACTACTCTGGTGAGCTACGCCCTTGCCTCCATGCGCAGAGAACCGCTTCTCATCATCTCGTGTCCCGTAAACAGGCGCTCAGGCGATCAAGGCCATGAAGGAGTCGAACGTCGAGACCATCCTCATCAACCCCAACATCGCCACGATCCAGACGTCGCACCAGATGGCCTCCGAGGTTTACTGTGCGCCTTTGGTCTGCATCTCGTAGGGAGGAGCCCACACTGACTCAATTTCACTCCAGTCCTCCCGGTTACGGCCGAGTACGTCGCATACGTTCTCGAGAAGGAGAGGCCCGACGGTGTCCTTCTCACGTTCGGTGGCCAGTCGGCCCTCAACGTCGGTGTCCAGCTCGAGAAGATGGGCGTCTTCGAGCGTCTCGGCGTCAAGGTCCTCGGCACCCAGGTCCGCACCCTCGAGGTCTCGGAGGACCGTGACCTCTTCGTGAAGGCCCTCGACGAGATTGGCATCCCCGCTGCGACGTCGACCGCCGTCTCGACCGTCAAGGATGCCCTCGAGGCTGCCGAGAAGATCGGCTACCCCGTCATCCTCCGTTCCGCCTACTCGCTCGGCGGTCTCGGTTCCGGTTTCGCCGAGAACGAGGAGGAGCTCCGTGACCTCTCGGCCAAGTCGCTCTCGCTCTCGCCCCAGGTCCTCATCGAGAAGTCGCTCAAGGGTTGGAAGGAGCTCGAGTACGAGGTTGTCCGTGACGCCGCCGACAACGTGATCATCTGCTGCAACATGGAGGTGAGTCGCCCGTCGCTGCCCTCCCTCATCTGGACACGACTAACGGTCTTGATTCCAGAACTTCGACCCGCTCGGCATCCACACCGGCGACTCGATCGTCATCGCGCCGTCGCAGACGCTCTCGGACGACGAGTACCACATGCTCCGCTCGGCCGCTATCAAGATCGTCCGCCACGTCGGTGTCGTCGGCGAGTGCAACGTCCAGTACGCGCTCAACCCGAACAAGCGCGAGTACATGGTCATCGAGATGAACGCCCGTCTTTCGCGTTCGTCGGCCCTCGCCTCGAAGGCGACCGGCTACCCGCTCGCCTACACGGCCGCCAAGATCGCGCTCGGCCACACGCTCCCCGAGCTCCCGAACGCCGTCACCAAGACGACGACGGCATGCTTCGAGCCGGCGCTCGACTACCTCGTCACCAAGATCCCCAAGTGGGACTTGGCCAAGTTCCAGCACGTCCAGCGCGACATCGGCTCGTCGATGAAGTCGGTTGGCGAGGTCATGGCCATTGGCCGCACGTTTGAGGAGTCGCTCCAGAAGGCCATTCGCCAGGTTGACCCGCGCTGGACCGGCTTTGAGGCGTACTGGAAGCCCGAAGACCTCGAGCACGCCCTCACGGTCCCGACCGACCGCCGCCTGTTCGCCATCGCGCACGCCATGCTCAACCTCGACTACACCGTCGACATGATCCACGACCTCACCAAGATCGACAAGTGGTTCCTCTACAAGCTCGACAACATCGTCCAGGTCCACCACACGTTCCGCAAGACGACGTCGGTCGACCAGGTCGAGGAGGACCTCATGCGCAAGGCCAAGCGCATGGGCTTCGCCGACAAGCAGATCGCCGACCTCATCGCGCGCGACGGCGGCAACGCGACGTCCGAGTACGACGTCCGCAACCGCCGCAAGGCGCTCGGCGTCACGCCGTTCGTCAAGCGTATCGACACGCTCGCGGCCGAGTACCCGGCGCACACGAACTACCTCTACACGACCTACAACGCGTCGACGCACGACGTCGAGTTCAACGACCAGGGCACGATGGTCCTCGGCTCGGGCGTCTACCGCATCGGATCGTCGGTCGAGTTCGACTGGTGCGCCGTGTCGTGCGTGCGCAAGGTGCGCGAGATGGGCCGCAAGACGGTCATGATCAACTACAACCCCGAGACGGTCTCGACCGACTTCGATGAGGCCGACCGCCTCTACTTCGAGGAGCTCGGCTGGGAGCGTGTCATGGACATCTACGAGCTCGAGGGCTCCGAGGGCGTCGTCGTCTCGGTCGGCGGCCAGCTCCCGCAGAACATCGCCCTTCGCCTCAAGGAGACTGGCGTCCAGGTCCTCGGTACCGACCCCGAGATGATCGACAACGCCGAGGACCGCCACAAGTTCTCTGCCATCCTCGACAAGTCGGGCGTCGACCAGCCCGCGTGGGTTGAGGCGTCGTCGGTCTCGGCCGCCAAGGATTTTGCCAACAAGGTCGGCTACCCGGTTCTCGTACGCCCGTCGTACGTACTCTCGGGCGCCGCCATGAACGTCGTCTGGGACGAGTCGACCCTCGAGCACTCGCTCACCGCCGCCGCCGAGGTCTCGTCCGAGTACCCGACCGTCATCACCAAGTTCATCGACAACGCGCAGGAGATTGACGTCGACGCCGTCGCGCACAACGGCGAGCTCCTCATCCACGCCGTCTCGGAGCACGTCGAGAACGCCGGTGTCCACTCGGGCGACGCGACGCTCGTCCTCCCACCGTTCTCGCTCGCCGACGACGACATGGAGCGCCTCAAGGTCATTGCGCAGAAGGTCGCCAAGGCGTTCGAGATCTCGGGTCCGTTCAACATGCAGATCATCCGCAAGGCGACGCCGGGCGAGGAGACGCAGCTCAAGGTCATCGAGTGCAACCTCCGCGCGTCGCGTTCGTTCCCCTTCGTCTCCAAGGTCCTCGGTGTCAACTTCATCGACTACGCCACCGCCGCCATCGTTGGCGAGAACGTCCCGGCTCCGATCGATGTCATGAAGGAGAAGCGCGACTACGTTGCGATCAAGGTGCGTGTTTGTCGACCTGCCCGCCATCGCGCCTCACTGTCGCTTCACTCGCCCTTCTGCAAGTACTGATAATTCTCTGTTGCCGTGCCCGCAGGTTCCCCAGTTCTCGTGGACGCGTCTGGCCGGTGCCGACCCGTACCTTGGTGTCGAGATGGCCTCGACGGGCGAGATTGCCGCGTTCGGCGTCGACCTCGAGGAGGCCTACTGGGCTTCGCTCACCTCGAGCAACGGCTTCCGCGTCCCGCAGGCCAACTCGGGCGTCCTCATCGGTGGCGACGTCGCGTGCCCGCAGATGGCGACCGTCGCCAAGGGCCTGTCGGACCTCGGCTTCAAGCTCTACTGCTCGTCGCCCGTCGTCGAGGAGTACCTCAACTCGCTCCCGCACATCGCCAAGACGGAGAAGATCTTCTTCCCCGTCAAGGACAAGCGCAAGCTCCGCGAGGTCTTTGACGAGTACGAGATCCAGTCGGTCATCAACCTTGCGTCGTCGCGTGGCAAGGACCTCCTCGACGAGGACTACGTTGCTCGCCGCAACGCCGTCGGTACGTTCACTCCCGTCTCTTGCTCAGTGCGCGACCGGACCCTGACCACCTCTTCCCTTCCTCCGCGCAGACTTCGGTATTCCGCTGATCAACGAGCCGCTCCTGGCCGACCTCTACGTGAAGGCTCTCGCGCGCAAGATGAAGAAGGGCGAGGTCGGCGCGGCGAACAACTACGTCGAGGGTCGTGTGCCGTCGGAGGTCCGCCCTTGGAGCGAGTGGATCGGCTCGCACGCCTGATCGGTTTCTCCTCCACCCTGTATGCACGATAGGCATTGCGCCCCTGTAACCACTAGCTAGATTTGCATCCTCTGCCGTCGTCGTGTGAGAGAGAGGCGGAAGAGACAGAGCAGCGACTTCGAGGAGGCGCAGCCACGCTTTTGCGTCCATCTTTCGCTGACGCTAGTCCGTCTCCGCTGCCAGTACGAGGACTCTTCGCTCCGAGCAGACCGTCACAACGCCGCCGCGTGCTGGTCGAACTGTCCGACTTGGGCAGGAGAAAGACGAGGAAGAGGTCGCCCCCCGCTTCTCCCGCCATCATGCTCCGGACAGCGCGCAGCCTCGTCCAGTCGACCGCACGGGCAGCACAAGCCTCTGCAAGCTGCTCGTGCCGCGCCCTGTCGTCGTCGGCGGCGTGGGCAGCGCCGGCGCGAACTCCTTCTCGCGGCGCAGAGCAGGCGCAGCCCGCGCGGCGCGATACCACCGAGGCGCTCCTCGGGCTGCTCCAGGACGCAGACGCAGACAGCCCCGCCTCGCTCGCCCCGCTCGAGCGTGCGTCGTCTTTTCCCCGGCTTCATCGCTTCGAGATGGGCGAGGACCGCGTCCTCCCATTTCTGCGGCAAGTAGCATGGATGAAGGCTGCGCTGACACGCCCCACACTGCCCTGCAGCCCAGACGTCGGTCCTGCGGCACCTTTCGAGCAAGCAGGTCATCTCGCCGCAGCACCTCTCGCCCCGACACCTCCTCGTCCCCTACCTCCCGCGCCCCGACTTCTCGCAGGCGCACCCGCTTGGCCCGCCGACGGCGTTCGGGCCGACGCACGACCCGTTCGTGCGGTACGGGCTCGACCCGCTCCGCGACGCCGGCACCAACCCGTACCTGCTTAGCGAGTTTGTGACGAGCATGGGCAAGATCAAGAGTCGTGGCAAGACGGGCCTGCAGCGCAAGAGCCAGAGGCGTGTCGGCAAGGCGATCCGGAGGGCGCGGGTACGTCCAGCCTCTCCTGCAGACGCGATTGGACAGGGAAAGGAGGAACCGCCCTCTTTTCGTTCTCGTCCTCCTCGTTTAGCACCACGTCGAGCTGACCTTGCCACTTATCGCAGAGCATGGGACTCATGCCGACGTTTGGCGTGAGTGTGCCGACGAGCAGGGGTTAGAAGCGGACGCCAGCGCGCAATGTAACAACACTTGTCTTTCGCGCTTGTCTCGCAAGGACGTGCGCTTTGCAAAGTCGAGAATGACGAGATGGAAGGTGTCTATGGTTGCGAGTTGCGAGACTGCGACGTTCTACGCTAGACCACCCGCTCGTTCGTGCCCATCCAGCTCGTCCACCCTCCCGTCCCATGCCGCTGCTCCGTCGCCTGCCCGCCTATCCGCGCACTGCCATCTGCACTCCGCGCGCTTCCAACCATATCACTGCTGGCTGGCACTGCGGGAGCCGGTGCCGCGCTCGGATCCCGATTCTCGTGCGCCTGCGCCTGCGCGCTCCTCGCCGGCGGGACGTACGCGCCCCTCGGCGCCGCCGCGCCATGCGCCTGCTGCGCGGGAACGACGGGGTCGTCCAAGAACCTCCCCTTGCCCTTCCACCAGCCCGCGTCGCTCGCCGCCTCGTTCCTCTTGCACGGCTCGCGAACGCCACCCGCGGGGCCGTACGCCTCTGCGCCCTCGAGTGCGACGCGCGCGTCCTTGCGCGCCGGGCACCCGGGCGCGGCGTCGCCAAAGGTGCCCGACATGCCGAGCGAGACGGTGACGACGCTGAGCGCGCCGGCGAGCAGGAACGAGAGGTTGGTGAGGCGCTGCCGCGCGAGCGGGTGGATCAGGTGCGCGCGCGCCGAGGCGGACCGACGCGGACTGAAGAAGGGGCGAGAGGTGTGCAGCGCTCGTGCTCGTGCGGGATCGGCCGGCGGGGCGTAGGGGATGCGAGAGGTCGAGGCGACCGGGGTCGACGAGGAGAGGGGCATCGCGCTCGTGCGAGAGTGGCCGAGTAGACCCGCGGATGCGAAAAGTCTCTTGGAGAGCTCAGGCGGCTGCTGCGCGGCTCCTCTGGTGTGTGCTGACGCGGATGGCGGCGTCGCGCGGATGGGCGAAGGAGGGCGGAGGCGCGCGGATCTGCTCGAGCTGCGAGGGGCGCACAGACTGGTCAGGGTTTGTACAGAGCTGCACAAACCTCACTGGCGTCTTACAGGCTGGCAAGACGCGTGCGAGGCGCGGTGGCTGCTGCAGCGAATCGCCGAAAGCGCGCTTCGAGGGACGAGACTCGAGACAGGAGGCAATCTTCGCGCTCTCTCACTCTTCGTCTACCCACGAGTGCGCAGGAGAGTGTCACTGCAGAAGCTCTATGACACCTTGCGCGCCGCCTCGCGGTAGTGCGCCACCTCGGCCTGCGTCCGCGCATGGCTCGACAAGCCCGCCTGCGTGCGCTCGCCAGTCAGCCTCGATGCGTACCTAACGTGCTACTCAACGGAGGAGGTAGAGAGCAACGCACGCTGAGACCCTGGAGCAGCTCCTCGTAGTGCGTCGCGAGGAACGCGCGTTGCTTGTCGGGCGTTGCGATCTTCGACGCCTGGAACGTCAGGAGCTTGTCGAGTTCCTGCCGCAGTCGCAGCAGGCTGTGCAAGCGCGAACAGTGGACGTCAGAAGTCAGACTAAGGGAGGCTGGCAGTGAGGCGATGGGGTCACGGCGCACCTGTTGAAGACCATCTCGTCCGCCTGCTCGAGCGCCTCGGCGCCGGCCTCTCCTCCTCCGACCCCGCCTCCTGCAGCCTCGCCCGCCCGCGCACCCGCACCCGCGCCCGCAGTCGTACCGAGGCTCGACAGCGCGACGACGGCGTTGAACAGCTCGCAGTAGCGCGCGACAATGACCTGCACGACCGAGTCCTTCACCGCGCCCCCTCCTCCTCCCGCGGCGCCCGTCGCGCGCGCGAGCATCCCGCCTACGCCCGAGGCGGACGAGGTGGACGCGCCGTTGATCCGTCGGAGCGAGTCGATCTGCGCCGACATGGTGCGGGAAAAGGTCGGGAAGAGGAGGAGGCGGAGCGAGGTGAGGTGGGCTTCGAGCGGGGGACAGGGCGGGAGGTCGCCGGCTGACGTCGAGGGGCCCGGTACGGTTGTGCTTGGGGTGCCTGGTGCAGCGGGGGGAGGGGGAGAGGGAGCGGAGGAGACGAGCGCGGCGGAGAGGAGGTCGTTCAGACGCAGCATCGACAGCAGCGAGATGGGCGCAGGCGCGACCGGATCAATCAGCACATTGACAAAGTTCTGCGCGTATCGGCCCCATTGACGAATCAGCTCTGTGTGCTGCGTAGCGAGCCCTAGAGAGAGCAGATCAGAGGTGCGGCGCGGACGCACCCTGGTGTACTCGAGCGCAGGCTCCATAACGCTCTTCCACAGCTGCTCAACCACCGCACGCTGCACCCTGTCGTCGCCCGCCCTCGCGCCCGCCGCTCCTCCTCCTGCGCCGCCAAAGACGCTCGTCCCGCCCGCGCCGCCGCCGATGGTGCGCCCGCTCTCGCTCGCAGGCGGGACCCCCGCGGCGGCGCCATTTGCAGCAGCCGAGTTCAAGCTCCCATTGGTCGCCGAGCGCCTCAGCAGCGGCGGGCCCGGCGGCGCTGGCTCGCCCGCCGGCGCGAGGTCGAGCGTCGAGTGCTGCCCGAAAAAGGTCGCGCAGAAGAGATACTCATGCGCGGCGTTGTCGGCGAGGACGAGCGAGGCCGAGCGGAAGAGCGCTTCGGGCGGCGGGTGCTGTCACGGCAGTGAGTGTGAGCGGTGTGAGAGCGCGCTTTTTGCAGGAAGAGCGGGAGGGACAGGAGAGACGCACGAAGGAGCGGTCTTGCGCCATGTGAGCGAGGATGACGCCCGGCCCCGCGAGCTGCGCATTGTCGAGTGCCGAGGTGACGGCTGCAGAAGTTGCCGCGGTCGAGAGCTGCGGCGTCGCAGCGGACGACCTGCGCTGGTTCAGGAGGGCTGCGTGCGTCGCACGAGGAGAGTCCGTCAGATCGCGTTGGGCCAATGCGACAAGGAGAGAAGGAAGGGGGACGCACCGAGCGTATCTGCGACGCCCGACACGCTCCCGATGGGCTCGACGGGCTGCGCGGCCCTGCTCGTGCGGATCTTTTCGAGCGCGCGCACGTAGCGCCGGAAGCCCGTCTCGTAGTACCACCTGGCGGTCTGCGCATAGGCCTTCTGGAACTCGTGCGCCTGGCGCGCGGCGTGGCGGCGGAGGAAGTCGAACAGGGGCTTGAGGGCCGAGAGGTGCGCGTGGAGCGAGGGGAGCGAGGGCGAGACGGAGACGGTGTAGGGCTTGAGGAGCGCGACGAGGTGGGCGAGGATCTTGGACGAGGCCTGTTCGTGCGCGAGGCGTGAGTAGACGAGGACACTGCAGAGAGGGCGGAGAGGGATCGACGCACGGCAACGCGGAGCGCCTCTGCGGCCTCGTCGAGGTTCTTGCGGCTGTCGACCCTCGCGCCGCCGCGGATGGCGCCGAGCTTCCTGTCGAGCTCGCGCACGGCGGGGATCCAGGCGTCGGATACATCCGAGTCGACGATGGTGGCGACGAGGGCGGGCGAGATGGCAATGGAGGCGAGGAAAGGGTGGAGGGAGCGCTCGACGGCCTTTCGTGCGTCGAGGCGGGCCTCGATGGATTTGGAGCGGCCCTGGAGCTCGGAGATGTGGCCCGAGACGGCGGCGAGGTCGCGCTGAAAGGTGCCGAGGAAGGACGCGAGCTCGGTCAAGAGCTGGGTGCTGGCCTGCGGGATTCGGCGTGCCGTCGTCAGTGTGGATGGACCTAGCTCGTGGTGCCTCGAACGAGAGACGGACGTCGACCTGGTCGTGCAGTTCGACAAACTCGCGCGCGCGTTCGAGGACTGGGGAGGGGGTCGCATCGTCAGCGGGCTGGTGCGGGCTGAAGCGAGGGTGGCAGACACGGACAGGACCTGTCGGACTCGAGCTCGTGGGCGTGGGTGTGGTCGAGGTGGAGGGCATAGCTGGTGCGGAGGTCGAGGTGGTCGTGTGCGGCGCGGTGAGCATACGCCGGGTAGTCTGCGGGGGTGTGCGGGTGAGTGGAGTGGGTCTCTGGTCTCAGGCTAGCTCGACTTGCCGTCTGGGGCGAGGTGGTCGAGGTGTGCGAGTGCGGGCTGCGAGGTGGGGACGCGAGATGCGGATGAGTGCGGGACGAGCGAGCGCAGCGGGGCGAGTGCGTACGAGGGCAGACGGGCTCGCTGGGTCCCACCCGACCACGCTCCCGATCGTCGCCATTTGCCCGCGCCTACTTTGACGCCGTACAACAGACGCTCGCTCGTCGCCTCATCGCTTCCGCCTCGACCCTTTGCTGCTCTTCGCTTCGACTCGCACAGTAGAGCGCGCAGAGGCCTGCACCCACTCGCAGACACCGCCAGCAATGGCATCCAAGCGCACCCAGGACACGGGCTACAGTCCGTCTCGCTCTCGCCCTCTCCCTCATCTCCCAAGTCACCCGCACCTCGCTGACACACCCTCGCGCACCCGCCCGCCAGGCGACTCGGACGCAACCTCGTCAGCCCCTGCTCCCAAGCGTGCCCGCCGCGCCGCCGCCCAGGCTGCTGCCGAGGCAGTCGGGAACCACACCAGTGGCGCCGCATCCTCCGACTCGGACGACTCGCAGGACGGCCGCAACCCCGACCGCAGCTACCGCGTGTCCCGCCAAGACCGCCAGCACGAGTACGAATCCGACTACGACATCGACGACGCCGACCTCGCGCCAGAGAACGACGATGATGACGGCGACGGCGATGGAGACGAGGATGACTTTACGCCGCAGCGAGCTGGTGCAGGCGGGGCGAGCAAGGGAAAGGGCAAGGGCAAGGCGAGGGCCCCAGCCAAGGCAAAGGGCAAGGGCAAGGGCAAGGCGGGCGCAGGAGGAAGCGCACGCCTCAAGCTTAGCTCGGCGACCCAGGCCGCGTACGGCGGCGACAGCGCCAGCGCCAGCAGCAGCAGCGCAGCCACCGCCAACGCACGCCTGCCGACGCTCAAGACGCCCGGCGTCGCGGCGCACCAAGCCGTCGCGGGCCTCCTCAACGCCAACTTTCGCCAGGACCGCGACTACGGCTACCTCCCGCTGCGGCCCGACCAGGCCTCGCGCCCGTTCTACATCGTGCCGTCGACGGGGCACATCATTCTCGAGCACTTTCACCCGCTCGCGAAGTACGCGACCGACTTTCTCGTCGCCATCGCCGAGCCCGTCTCGCGCCCGCGCTTCATCCACGAGTACAAGCTTACGCCCCACTCGCTCTACGCCGCCGTCTCGGTGGGCCTCGAGACGGAAAACATCATCGAGGTCCTGAACCGCATGTCCAAGGTCCCCGTCCCCGACGAGCTGTGCGACTTTATCCGCGACTGCACCCACTCGTACGGAAAGGTCAAGATGGTCCTCAAGAAGAACAAGCATTTCGTCGAGTCGAGCGACCCCGACACGCTCCGCATCCTCCTCCGCGACGACGTCATTGCCAAGGCCCGCGTCCCGCCCGACGAGCAGCTCGCGCGCGACGGCGCCGCCGCTGCGGCCGCGGGCGGCGCGACGTTCGGCCTCGAGAAGGACAAGGCGCCGACGCGCAAGGGACTCGTCATCCCCGGCACGAGCAAGCCCGCGCCGGGCGCCGAGGGCAAGGCCGGCGCGCAGGAAGGGGCGGGTGGTCCTGCGGGCGCGCAGGGCGCAGAGGCGGGGGCGGCGGAGCGCACGCAGGAGGAGGAGGACCTCTTCACGGCCGTCGTTGGGCTCGACAAGGGTGCGTCTTCCTCTCCTTTGCTTGCTCGACGACATTCACTGACCCTGTTGCGCGCCCGCAGAGGACCAGATGGACGACGACGACGAGGTGCACTCGTTCGAGATCCGCGAGAGCGAGATCGAGGCCGTCAAGCGCCGCTGCCTCGACCTCGACTACCGCATGATGGAGGAGTACGACTTTCGCCACGACGAGGTCAACCCGACGCTCGAGATCGACCTCAAGCCGACGGCCGCGCTCCGCCCGTACCAGGAAAAGTCGCTCGGCAAGATGTTTGGTAACGGGTGCGTCCCTCTCGCGGCGGGATGCCAGCGTTTCTCCTCTTGCTGACGGCGACGTGCATGCTTGCAGTCGCGCTCGGTCGGGCATCATCGTGCTCCCGTGCGGCGCGGGCAAGACGCTCGTCGGCATCACGGCGGCGACGACGATCCGCAAGTCGTGCATCGTCCTGTGTACGTCGTCCGTCTCGGTCATGCAGTGGCGCCAGCAGTTCCTCCAGTGGTCGACCATCAAGGAGTCGGCCATCTCGGTCTTTACTGCCGACCAGAAGGAGAAGGTGCGTCTCTTGTCGCTCACGCGTGCAGCAAGTGGTGCGCGTCTGACTTGCTCGCACGCTCGCTCGATGCAGTTCTCGGGAGACGCCGGCATTGTCGTCTCGACGTACTCGATGGTCGCGAACCGGCAAAAGCGGTCGCACGACTCGCAGAAGATGATGGACTTTCTCACCTCGCGCGAGTGGGGTTTCATCCTTCTCGACGAGGTGCACGTCGTGCCTGCGGCCATGTTCCGCCGCGTCGTGACCAAGATCAAGGCGCACACCAAGCTCGGCCTCACGGCGACACTCGTGCGCGAGGACGACAAGATTGACGACCTCAACTTTTTGATCGGCCCCAAGCTGTACGAGGCCAACTGGATGGACCTGGCCGAGAACGGGCACATCGCCAAGGTGCAGTGCGCCGAGGTGTGGTGCGACATGACGCCCGAGTTTTACCGCGAGTACCTGCGCGAGTCGGCGCGGAAAAAGATGCTCCTGTACTGCATGAACCCGAAAAAGTTCCAGGCGTGCCAGTTCCTCATCCAGTACCACGAGAACCGCGGCGACAAGATCATCGTCTTTTCCGACAACGTCTACGCGCTCGAGGTGCGCTCTTTCTCCTTCTCACGCGCTCGCTTGAACCCCGACTGACCTTGTGACGCCGATCCTTCGCTCGTAGGCCTACGCCAAGAAGCTCGGCAAGCTCTACATCCACGGCGGGACGCCCCAGGTGGAGCGCATGCGCATCCTGCAGAACTTCCAGCACAACCCGGTCGTCAACACGATCTTCCTCTCGAAAGTCGGCGACACGTCGATCGACCTCCCCGAGGCGACGTGCTTGATCCAGATCTCGAGCCACTTTGGCTCGCGCAGGCAAGAGGCGCAGCGCCTCGGGCGCATTCTCCGTGCCAAGCGCAGGAACGATGAGGGGTTCAACGCCTTCTTCTATTCGCTCGTGTCGAAGGAGTGCGTCGCCGCCCTGCACATGTGCTATTTCCGTCCACTGACTTTCTTGACACCACAGCACGCAAGAGATGTATTACTCGTCGAAGCGGCAGGGCTTCCTCGTAGAGTGCGTTTCCGCACTCCGGACTCTCTCCCTCGAGCTCCCACTGACACTGCTCGCGCTCACAGCCAAGGCTACGCCTTCAAGGTCATCACCTCGCTCGACGGCCTCGAGCAGCTCGACCACCTCGTCTACCCGACCAAGGCCGAGCAGATCGAGCTCCTCCAGTCGGTCCTCCTCGCGAGCGAGACCGACGCCGATCTCGGCGTCGCGCAGGGCGACGACGGCGTCAAGGAGGCGTCGGGCAGCTCGACGCCGTTCGGACGGAGGGACGGCGCGCCGCAGGCGACGAGGATCTCGGGGAGCTTGCAGGCGCTCAGCGGGTGCGCACCGTCTCCCTCGTGCATCTTGGCTCTGTGGGACCGTGTGCTGATCAGCTTGTGCGCGTCTGCAGTGGCCAGTCGATGGCGTACAGCGAGCGGCAAAAGTCGGCCAACAAGCAGCTGTCGAAGGACGCAAAGGCGAACCGGCACAACTTGTTCAAAAAGCGCGACGAGGCGGCCAAGCGGCGCGCAAAGGAGCGCACGACGGGCTGATCACCTCTTCTCTCCTCCGTGTACTAGCTGTGTAGCTCCCTTCTGTCGCCGTGCCCCCCACCGTTGTTGTTGTAGTCATCACCCTGCGTCCTGCTTACGCTTCAAGATCTCCGAGCGAGCCTCGGTTTCGGACATCGCCGATCTGTATCCCTTGCACCGCTTCCTGGAGTCTCGCAGTCAAGTCCAGTCATCAGGAGGCACGGACGACTCTCACGCAAGCACGTAAGAAATTGGACGATCTTCGGAGAGGGGAGACGGCGCGCGCAGAGCCGCCGCAGCGCACGTGCGCGCATCGTACAGGGGTGACACCGGATGCGAGCGTATCTACAAAGGGACTGGACAGCATCTGCGCCCCGCCAAGAGCGCTCAGCCGCGGTCATACGCGGTCGGAAGATGGCCCTCGCTTGAGACGGCCGCGCGACGGACGACTCTGCCCTGCGTACGAGGACACGTTCGAGAGGCGTGACCACGGCGAAAGCGCAGTCTCCGTTGACGAGCCCGCTGGTACGCGCTGTTACGCGCTGGTATGCGCCGATTGAGGCAAAGAGCTTGCGCCCGGAGACTGTGTGTCGGGCAACGGAGAGGAGCCACCGCAGTCGACGCGCGTCCGTTGAACCAAACACCGGCACGGCGGCCATCGGACGCGCAAGCGCTTTTTCGCAGCTCGAGCAGAAAGGCGACCATGCGGAGAAATGGATGAGCGCGGGGCACCTCTCTGCCTGCTGGCCGGGTCCACCGCGACGGAAGCCTTTCCCGCCACTACACCCGCGCAAGATGAGCACCAAGCACTGTGACAGGAATCTTGAAGACAGCATGGAGCAAGACCGGCTGTTCCGCCAAGCTCACGCAAGGCCGAGCGCGGACAGGAGGCGCAGGGACGAAAAGTCGAGTCCGAACGGCGGAGCGGAGCACCCGGCCGTCCGGGACCCGTCCACTTTGCTGAGGTGAGAAAACACGCCGAAGGGGCCTGCTCGGAAAAGCGCGCCCAGCAATGAGTCGTCCTCCCCTCTTTCCTCTTGCCGCTCGGACTCGACGGCTCGACTCGTTGGCTTTGTGACGCATCGGCTTGGACGCTCGTGCTTCCGCATCTGCGCGTCGTCCTTCTCTCGTCAACACATCTGCCACGCGTCTCGGCGCCCGCGGATCCGCGCTTTCCTGCGCCTCCACCTCCAATCTTCCCTTCTCGCTCTTCCGACCTCCTTCTCCTCTGCCCGCCGCCACTCCGCTAGATGCAGGCCGCACTTCCTGCGGGCGCTGTCGGTGCGACGGGCGTCGTACCGACCGACGAGATGATTGCGGTCGAAAAGACCCAGGGCGAGCCGATCGCGCCTGCCACCGGCTCGTCTACCAGCACCCTGGCCGACAATGCCGGCAACAGGGACGAGCACGTCGATGTCAAGCGCGCCGAGGCAGACTTCGAGGTTCGTCGAGCCACCTCTGTGACTGGATCAGACCATGCCACGCATCTCGCCGGTCCATTTAATCGCGGACCGCGTGGTGGCCTCAACAATTGCGCTATCCGTTGCTGACTGTATGTATCTCGTTTGCGATCGCAGGAACTTCGACGCCAGTACTCGCGCCAGTCGTCGCTGCACCGCATCAAGTCGGGCCAGAAGGACCTCGAGAAGGAGGGCTCGAACGATTCTGAGGACTTCGACCTCCTCGCCTACCTGCGCGGCGAGAGCGACCAGTACGATGCTGCTGGCTTCAAGCGCAAGGTCGTTGGTGTCTCTTGGGACAAGCTGAACGGTGCGTGCTTGCAATCTCCTAAATGACAAGTTGCCGGTCGCTGATTCTTCCTTGTTTTGCGACTCGCAGTGACCGGCGCTGGCGGCATGAAGGTGAGTGTCTAGCCTTTCGAAACGCACTGCGCAGCGGCAACGAAACTGACACTGGAACGCTGCAGATCTTCATCCGCACTTTCCCCGACGCGATCAAGGAGGCCATCCTCTGGCCGATGATCAAGTACATGAAGTTGACCGGCAAGTTCATCGGCACGCCGAAGAACCTGCTCAGCGAGTTCGACGGCTGCCTCAAGCCCGGCGAGATGTGTCTTGTCCTCGGTCGCCCTGGCTCCGGGTACGCCCTCTTCCCTTGCTCCATCGACTTGCTGGCGAAATGCTGACTCGCTCAGTGCAGTTGCACGACGTTCCTCAAGACGATCGCCAACCAGCGCCACGGCTTCCTCGGCGTCAACGGCGACGTTTCGTACGGCGGCATCGCTGCCGACGAGATGGCCAAGCGCTACCGCGGCGAAGTCGTCTACAACCAGGAGGACGACGTTCACGCTGCGACGCTCACGGTCGCGCAGACCCTCCTCTTCGCACTCCGCGTCAAGACGCCGGGCAAGCTTCTCCCCGGCAAGGACCGCAAGACCTTCAACAACGAGGTCATGGAGCTACTCCTTCGCATGCTCGGCATCTCGCACACCAAGAACACCAAGGTCGGCTCGGCGTTCGTGCGCGGTGTCTCGGGCGGTGAGCGCAAGCGCGTCTCGATCGCCGAGATGATGGCGACCCGCGCGTGCGTCTGCTCGTGGGACAACTCGACTCGCGGTCTCGACGCCTCGACTGCCCTCGACTACGCCAAGGCGCTCCGCGTTATGACCGACGTTCACCAGATGGCGACCTTCGTCTCGCTCTACCAGGCCGGCGAGGGCATCTACGAGCAGTTCGACAAGGTCCTCGTCATCGATGAGGGCCGCCAGGTCTACTTCGGTCCCGCCTCCGAGGCGCGCAAGTACATGATGTCGCTCGGCTACGCCGACCTTCCCCGTCAGACGTCGGCCGACTACCTCACCGGCTGCACCGACCCGAACGAGCGCAAGCTCGCCGAGGGCCGGTCCGAAGCCGATGTGCCCGCTACCCCCGAGGCGCTCGAGGCTGCGTTCAAGAAGTCGGAGATCCACGCTCGCATGGTTGCCGAGCGCGACGCCTTCCGCGCGCAGGC
This sequence comes from Rhodotorula paludigena, assembly GCF_050403205.1. Taxonomy (NCBI): domain Eukaryota; kingdom Fungi; phylum Basidiomycota; class Microbotryomycetes; order Sporidiobolales; family Sporidiobolaceae; genus Rhodotorula; species Rhodotorula paludigena. The sequence goes on along the minus strand of NW_027481456.1, from coordinate 651,704 downwards.
GGACGCCGACGAGAAGACCCGCCAGGACTTCCGCGACGCCGTTGCTGCCGACAAGCGCCGCGGTGTCAGCAAGAAGTCCAAGTACACGGCGTCCTTCCCTGCCCAGGTTGGCGCGCTCGTCATCCGTCAGTTCCAGCTCAAGGCCCAGGACAAGGTCGACCTCGTCGTCTCCTGGACGACGTCGATCATCGTTGCCATCATCTCCGGCGCTGTCTACCTCAACATGCCGCAGACTGCTGCTGGCGCATTCACTCGCGGTGGCGCCATCTTCATTGCGCTCCTCTTCAACTCGTTCCAGGCCTTCAACGAGCTTCCGACTCAGATGCTCGGTCGCCCCATCGCCCACCGTCACAAGCAGTTTGCCTTCTACCGTCCCGCCGCCACGACGATCGCTATGACGGTCGCGGATGCGCCGAACAACCTCGCGCAGATCCTCATCTTCTCGATCATCATCTACTTTATGGGCGGTCTTGCCCGCACGGCTGGCGCTTTCTTCTCCGTGAGTCGGAGCTTCTATGTTCTTGCTGAGAGCGGCGCTGACCTCGCGTCATGAACAGTTCTACCTCATCGTCGTCGGCGGTTTCCTGTCGCTCGCGGGCTTCTTCCGTCTTCTCGGCACTCTGTGCCAGAACTACGACCAGGCTTCCCGTCTTGCCTCCGTCATCGTCACAATCATGATCTCGTACGTGCCTTTCCTTCATGGACCTGCTCCTGTTCCTCGAATCTGACCCTGTTGTGGCGATCGCAGGTACTCCGGCTACCTGATCCCCATCTTTGCTCAGCAGCGCTGGCTCTTCTGGCTCTCGTACGGCTACTATTCTCTGCTCTCTGTCGATGCTGTACTAAATCGTGGACGGAACCGCAGGTACCTGAACCCGCTTAACTTCGCCTTCTCGGCCGCGATGGAGAACGAGTTCAAGCGCATCGACCTGCTATGCGAGGGCTCGTACATCACGCCGAGCAGCCTCAACGGCGCGCTCCCGCAGTACCCGACCGCGCTCGGCGACAACCAGGTCTGCACGCTTCAGGGCTCGACGCCCGGTAACCCCATCGTCCCTGGCCGCGACTACATTTCGGCCGCCTTCGACTACGATGTCAACGACCAGTGGCGCAACTGGGGCATCACGCTCGTCTTCTTCGTCGGCTTCAACATCATCCAGGCGTACCTCGCCGAGATCCTCGACCACGGCGCCGGTGCTCCGGCGATCAACGTCTTTGCCAAGGAGAACAAGGAGCGCAAGGCTCTCAACGAGGCGCTCGAGAAGAACAAGCAGGCGTACCGCAAGGGCGAGGTGGAGCAGGACCTTTCTGGCCTGATCCAGACCCGCAAGCCGTTCACTTGGGAGAACCTCACGTTCGTTGTCGCTCGCTCGCTCGATGCGCGAGCACTGTCCTGACGCTGCCTTGTGACCGCAGTTACACCGTCCCCGTTCCCGGCGGCCAGCGCCAGCTCCTCGACAACGTCTTCGGCTACGTCCGCCCTGGTGAGCTTACGGCTCTGATGGGCTCTTCCGGCGCCGGCAAGACCACTCTGCTCGACGTCCTCGCCAACCGCAAGACGGTCGGCGTCATCGGTGGCGACCGCTTGATTGCCGGTCGCCCGCCGGGTCCCGAGTTCCAGCGTGGTACCGCCTACGTCGAGCAGCAGGACGTCCACGAGCACACCGCTACCGTCCGCGAGGCGCTCCGCTTCTCGGCCTACCTCCGTCAGCCTGCGCACGTCTCGAAGGCTGAGAAGGATGCCTACGTCGAGGAGGTCATCCAGCTTCTCGAGCTCGAAGACAAGGCCGACGCAATGATCGGGTTCCCAGGCTTCGGTCTCGACGTCGAGGCGCGCAAGCGTGTCACTATCGGTGTCGAGCTCGCGTCCAAGCCGCAGCTCCTCCTCTTCCTCGACGAGCCGACCTCCGGTCTCGACGGTCAGTCCGCCTACAACATCGTCCGTTTCCTTCGCAAGCTCGCCGCCGCCGGCCAGGCTATTCTCGTCACCATCCACCAGCCGAACGCGCTGCTCTTCGAGAACTTCGACCGTCTCCTTCTTCTCAAGTCTGGCGGCCGCACGGTCTACTTCGGCGACATCGGCAAGGACTCGAATGTCCTCCGCTCGTACCTCGCCCGTCATGGCGCCGTCTGCCCGGAGAACGCCAACCCCGCCGAGTACATGCTCGAGGCTATCGGCGCCGGCTCGGGCAAGCAGATCGGCCCCAAGGACTGGGCCGACATCTGGCTCGACTCTGAGGAGTTCGTCGGCGTCAAGCAGCGCATCGAGGAGCTCAAGAAGGAGGGCCTCGCCATGCCCGAGGAGACCGACCCGTCGCTCAAGAACCAGTACTCGACCAACTTCTTGACGCAGCTCAAGGTCGTCTCCAGCCGTACCTTCATGGCCTTCTGGCGCTCGCCCGACTACGGCTTCACGCGTCTATTCAACCACATCTCGATCGCGCTCGTGGTCGGTCTCACCTTCCTCAACCTCGAGAACTCGGTCGCCGCCCTCCAGTACCGCGTCTTTGTCATTTTCTTCATCACGGTCATTCCCGGTGAGTTGTCGCCTCCCCTCGCCTCCGCTCGTTCTCTCTTTCTCAGACCTTTCTGACCGCTTCTTGTTCCTCTTCTCAGCCATTATTATGTCCCAGATCGAGCCCATGTTCATCATGTCGGTAAGTGATGAACCGCTTCACATGGCAGATGGGCGACACTGACCCCCCGGGCCCTGTTCTCGCAGCGCATGACGTTCATCCGCGAGGCGTCCTCCAAGATGTACTCGCCGGTCGTCTTCGCCATGTCGCAGCTCGCCGCTGAGATGCCGTACTCGATCCTGTGCTCGGTCGTCTTCTTCTTGCTCCTCTACTACCCCGTCGGCTTCAACACGGACTCCGTTCGTGCCGGCTACGGTTTCGGCATGATCCTCCTCACGGAGCTCTTCGCTGTCACCATGGGTCAGGCCGTCGCCGCGCTCGCGCCGACCATCTACGCCGCCGCGATGACGAACCCGTTCCTCCTCGTCATCTTCTCGCTCTTCTGCGGCGTGACCATCCCCAAGCCCGACATGCCCAGGTTCTTCAGGGTCTGGCTGTACTACCTCGTGCGTCCTTTCCTTGTCCCTCCCTATACGATCGATTGCTGACCGTCCTCGTGCAGAACCCGATGACTTGGCTCATCGCCGGTCTCGTCACCAACGAGCTCCACGGTCTGCAGATTCGCGTACGTCCCGTGTTGAATGCACTTACGCAGACCTGTACTTACGCACCACGCGCCACACAGTGTCTCGACAGCGAGTACCGCACCATCCAGCCGCCGTCCGGTCAGTCCTGCCAGGACTGGATGGGCCCGTATGTCGAAAACGCGGGCGGCTACCTCCTCGACCCGAATGCCACGGCCGACTGCCGGTGTACGTTGACCTCAGCTTCTCCTTGCCTTCTAAGTCCCGGCCTGACCTCGACCTTCTCGACCTGCAGACTGCCAATACTCGGCCGGCGACCAGTTCACCGCGCCGCTCGAGATTACGTACGACGACCGGAGCAAATATGCGGGCTGGTTCTTCGGTACGGAGCGTCCTTTACTTCGCATGACGGCATTGAGCGCTGACCTCCGGGGCCCTCGCTTCTCTTCTTCTTGTTCGCTTGCCTCACGCGCAGTCTACTCGGTCGTGCGTGAATTTGGTTGATGCATGTCTCTTCACCGTTACTGACAATCTGCATCCTGCGCAGTTCAACTGTCTCGTGACCATCCTCGGCGCGCGCTTCTTGACGTTCCGCTACGCCAAGCGTTAAGCCTCGATGGACTTGAACAATTTGGCCGCTCTTCGGGGCTGCCATCTCCCTGTTCACCAATACAGTCGTTGCTGCTCCGCTGTTTAGACAAGACTTTGTCCCTTTCTCCTTTAGAATCGTCTGGCTTAATCTTTCGTTCGCCTGCACATACTCGCACCGCATGGGGTTGCAACGCATCGTGGGTTCCTCTGGCTCTTCTTTAGAGAGGAAGGAGCTCATTGCCTGCAGGCGAAGAAAGGAAGCATGTGCGAATGATCGAGCAAATGTCGCGGCTTTGGCTTCGCTGCGCTGTAATTGCCTCTGCGCTGTCTTAGTGCGGCCGTGGAGAACACTTATGAAGCTGTCTGAGCGATGTGGAAATTGCCCTTGTGCGCCTTGGCCGCGGTGAGGAGGAAGACGAGGCGCCGGCTCCCTTCTCGCCCGCTCCAGCTCGAAACGAGTCTTTGCGGGCTCGGGACCGTCGAACAGGCAGCAAGCTGTGCACTCGGGACGCTGCACCGCCCTCTGCGTCTCTCTCTCGCCGCTCGACCCCGGCTCACCTCCGCACCGACCGCCTCGCCGCCGCGACTGTCCCCACGGTGTCTCGCTCGGCAGAGCCAGCGATGCACGCGTGCGAGTGCGAGTGCGGGCATCATGCCTGGGACGAGCCCGTCGAAGCCTCGCCCGCCGACCTCGCCAACCGCGCCATCCGCCCTCTTCCCCTCCGCAAGCGCCAGCGCGTTGACCAGTCGGGCCAGCTACCCGTCGAAGTGCACCAGGGAGTGGCTGCGCTCAGCCTCAGTAGTGCAGCGCTTCCCGAGTCGGGGTCCGAGAGCGATTCTGACGACCGCCTCGCACGGGACGCACGGGCTGCCGCCCGAGCACGCGAGGCCTCGGCGCTCACGGCCGGCAGAAGAGCTGCATCTCGCAGCAGCGGATCTAGGAACGAGCACGGCGAGGCAGACGGGCGCGAGTGGGACGACTGGCTCGCCGCCCAGCACCACCCGCTCCCGCTCGATGTCTCGCGCGATCCGGAACGCACCTCAGGCGAGGCGCCAGACCACTCGACGCAGACGACTAACTCGCTCGACCCAGGCTCGACGTCGTCCGACTCGCCGCCGACCTCGCCCGCCCTTTCTGGCTCCGACAGTCACAACCTCTTCGGCGATGAGGGGCAGCGAATCGCCAAGTCCCTCGCTACTGCCTCGTCGTTCTCTCCTGCCGGCCTCTTTGGCGGTCTCGGCCTCGCGACCTTGCATCCTTCGCTCGCGCCACCCGTTGCCGAGCGCCACTTTGACGAGGACGAGGACGGCGACGAAGACAGCTACGGCGTCGTCGACCGCAGCCGGCCACCCGTCGAGCCGACGTTCGCAAGCCAGGCGAGTGCTACAGCTCTCGGGCTCGGCGAGAGCAATAAGAAGAAGCGCAAGATTCCCGGCTTGAGCATCGGGTCTGCACCGCCTCGCGACGCCGACACGTCTGTCGAGCCGGTGCAGCCGCCTGCGCCTGTTGCACCCGTCACGCGTCCCGAGCCGACGCCGAGCAGCGAATTCAAGTCTTCGAAAGGTGCATCGCGCCCCATCGGCTCCGCTTGTCTCGTCCAAAGATTGACGCCTTCCGCATTCAGGTCCTCTCGCTCCCGTCAACCCGCCTACTACCGCAGAAGCGGCCCTCGCCAAGCTGCGTATCCGCCCTCCACACGTCTCGCTCTGCGACATCTGCTTCACGAATCGCCGACACCGCCGTAAGCGGTTCCGCGCCTCGGCGGTCAAGCAGCACCCGCTCGCCCTCCCCGATGCGCCAGCCTTTGTCCCGCCCGCGATGCCGCGCGAAGGCCCCGCGCCGATGGCCGGCGTCAAGGGGAGCAAGGCGATCAAGCTCGCGATGAAGGCGGCCAAGGAGCGCGAGAAAGAGAAGGAGCGCGTGCGCATGCTTTTCGCGCACGTCCGCGTCCCGGACAATCTATACGATCCGAAGGGAAAGGCGGATCCGCCGCCGAGTGTCGTCACGCGTGCGATCAAGGCGGACCTCGACCGCCGAAAGAAGGACGGCGTCCCGATGGGGGCAGAGGGTGGAGACTCGCTTCTCGACTCCGCGACGCATGCGCTGGACCTCTTCACGTTCGCCGAGCGCCCGCCCCCGCTCGTGGAGCAGAGATGGAACGCCGTCAACGACCAGAAGGATCGCCTCAAGGCGGCGAAGGAGCGGGCAGCGCGAGCGCGAGAGGAGGAGGACAAGCGCCGGCGGGAGAAGGAGGAGCGCGAGCGCGCCGAAGCGGCGGCTGCTGCTGAAGCGCCGCCACCCGCGCCAGCCACTGCTCCCGCTGCTGCGACCGCCCCTCGTGCTGCCGCGTCCGCCGCTGCGCCCGCTCGCACCAGCGCAGCCCCTCGAGCCGCGACTGCTCCAGCCACGGCTCCTGCCGTCCCCGCGCCCGCTGCGCCCGCCACGCCCGTTGCCGTTCCTCCGGCCCCAACCCCTCCTCCGGCTGCCGCTCTCCCGCCACCTCCGCCGCCGCCACCTCTTCCGCGCAAGGGATCGTCGAAGAAGGGTCGCAAGAAGCGCTCAGCACACGCTAATGCGCTCAACGTGCACCACCGCGACAACTACGTTCCCTCGCGCCTCCCGTCGCATGTGACGCCGACACCGGGCCCGCACGACGGGACGCCGCAGCTCACGTCCTGGCCCGCGTCGGAGGAGGCGCTCGCGTCCGCGGGCCCGTACGCCTCGACGTGCGGCGGCGGGCACTTCTGCGGGCACGACGAGTGGCTGTGCTTGTTCTGCGAGTACGAGCTCTTTTACGGCGAGGAGTCGCTCCTGTACAAGGCGATCCGCAAGCGCAAGAACGTCCTCAAGGTGCGCCGCAAGGCGCAGGCCCGCGCGCATAAGGCTACCGGCGCCGCTGCGGGTGAGGCGGCTCCAGCCGCTGCGTCGACCAGCGCTGCGGTACCTTCACCGGCGGCACCCGCAGACTCGGGCGCGGCGGTGACCGAGGGCTGGGGCACAGGCGAGGGGCCGGATGTGCGCTCGGGTACTCCAGAGGAGTACAGCGAGGATGGCGAGGAGGACTACCGCCCAGCAGGAGGTTCGTCGCCGCTAGAGGAGGTCAGTTAGGACCGGTCTGTATTTCTTGTGTTCCTGCGCGCAGTCCGACTGCTGTAGCACCTCGTTCTCGTCGCTCTGCTCCTCCATCGTTCTTGCCCTGCAACGCACTGCATCCTCCGTCAACATTAGCCACGTTCTGCAGGCCGCAAGGCTGGGGGTCGATCGCTTCGACCTTCTCTCCGCTTTCCACCTCTTCCCGGCTCTCCGAAAAGCTCGCCAGCTGCTCGAGCGTACGCAAGATATCCTTACAGACCGCCACCTGCCACAAGCTGACTCTCGAGCGGCGGCGTCGCGGTCCTGCCAACCTCATCGCGCCCCCCGCAGACCTGCCACACCGCTACACTCGCCCGGCATGGCGTTCAAGGACGTGCTGCCTCGCATGTCCTCTAGACAGGTCATTGCGACCAGCAAGGGTCAGTGCCAGCTTCTCTAGTGTCTGCAGCGGGCTCCTCGGGACGAGGCAGGCCTGGTGGGGGAGACGTTTGCATCTTCGTGCCGTCAACAGTGGCCGAACTGGGCCGTTCAAGACGATATGCTGACCTCGTAGTCGTCAGGCTGCCTCGCGTATACAATCGCCTTCGTCCTCATCTTCATTCATCCCTTCTCGCGGCTCAACCCGTACCCCGTTACGCTAGTGGGCGCAGTGCTCATCACGATTGCGGGACAACCGGGTCTTGCCGTCGGAGCCTGCTGGGACCAGGCGATCTTCGCCGCGCTTGGTGTCGGGCTAGGAGGCGGAGCTTTCGCTGTGCGCTTCGCACTGCCGCCTGCCGTTTCTCTGACTTACGCTGAATTGCGCTCCGCAGATCCTCGCCAAGCTAGGCCATTCTCGAGTCGCACAAGGCTTCTTATTTGCTGTGATGGTCTACTTCGCCGCGCTCGTCAAAGCGCAGTCGTTGCGTTACTTCGGAATGTCGCTCCTCTTCATTATTCTCGCCTTTTCTGGCATCTACACGTCGGCGTTGTCAGGCGGCATCTTCGTCCCGAAGTACCTCGAAGCATACCTTGCCTCTTGTACGTCCTCCTTGCTCGGCATCAATCCTGCTCGGCATCAAGCTTATCGCCTCGTCCACCCCGTCAAATGTGCAGACTGCTGGGGCTTCGCCATCGTCCTTGTCGTCAACCTCGTCGTCCTGCCACATTCCAGCGAGAAAGAGCTGCGCGAGATTCTGGTCATCTCGTTGGAGCACATATCGACCTTCTCGCACCTGATTGCCAAGACGTATAATCTCGATCTGAGCGACGAGGAGCGCGTCGCGCGCGATGCGCTCAACCAGAGCATCCGGGCCGACATGGGCGTCCTGAATCAGAAGCTGGCTCAGGCTGGGCTCGAGGTGCGTAAGGGCACCGCCGCAGACTCTTGAGACCTCGCTCACGCCTAGCTTTGCCAGATCAATTACTCGCGCTGGTCGATGCAGGACTACTCGCTCATGGTAGCGAAAATCCGCGCGATGCAGCACGGCCTCATCACCTCGTACTCGTCGCTCGTATCGATGGAGCAGTACGACCCCCGCGCGCTCGAGATCATCAAGCAGGAGCTGCACGACACCGCTGCGAGCAAGAGCTTCAACCGCCTGCGTCGTGGCGCCGACCTCTCGTTTGCTGACATTGTCGCCGAGCTTGCCGTCGGCAAGGCAGTATACCACTCGCCTGCGCCGGGCGAGCGGCACTGGGATGACTTCAAGGACGAGCACGACTCGCACGACCTCGAAGCCGGCCGCAACCGCGCGCGCGGCTTCTCGCTATCACGACCCGCTGCACAGCCCGAGTCGATGCAGCAGCGTGTCGCGGCCAAGCTGCGCAAAGAGGTTGCGACGGCGGGGTCTACCCCAACCGTGAGCCGGAGGCCGAGCGTGAGCGGCGCGCCGGACTCGATCGTCAACTCGAGTTTCGCCACAGAGGCGGCGGCTGCGCTTGCTGCTGCGGGAGCCAAGAAGGATCGCAAGTTGGAGGACAAGGTGGCGTTCATGCGGGACTGCGTGAGTCGCGCGCACCGTCCTACGCAGCACCAACGCCTCTGACCGCGATTCTGTCACTACAGTGGAAGACTTTCGAGAACTCGCAGCTCGCGGCGATCCAGAGCATGCTCGCGACGGGTCTGCCCGACGACGACGAGCTCAGGCTCCACCGTCCTGGCCCCTCGATGGCGGAGCAGTACCTTAACCCGCCCGCACGTTTCGACCCGCGGGTCCAGGCTGCTACTACCGCAACTGAAGCGTCGAGCACGGCGCCGAGCTTGGCCAAACGCGCAACCGACGGATCCGGATCAGGCGACGACAAGGAGAAGGCGCCCCCGTCCAGCTACAGCTCGGCTGGTTCCGATACTCTGAGGACCTCCGAAATGATTTGTGGCTCGGCGGTCATGCGTACTTTCGCTTTCCTTGCTGGCATGGGCGCGGTCGTCAATGAACTGGCTTCGTTGTGCGTGTGACTGTCTCTCAGATCCACTGCGTCCTACGCTCACATCAAGTGCCTGCAGGTACGAACATATCGTCCCAAAGGCGGGTGACACGCCACGCCGCAAGAAGCTGCGCTTCCACCTCTTCGAGCGCAAGGCGCAAAAGGCCGCCGCCGCGCCTGGCCCGTCCGACAAGTCCAAGATGACGCTTCGTGAAGCCATCGCTCGCTTGTCAGGCCGTGACTTTGTGCCGCCCACTCGGACGTTCTGGCAGCGCATCGCCCAGCTCGAGAGGCTCGCCCGCTCGCCCGATTCGATCTATGCCGCCAAGACGGCAGCAGCCGTCTCCGTCTACGCCGTCTTCATCCTCGCTCCCTCCCTCACGTCCTTCTTCGTCGACTACGGCTTGACGTCGGGTATCATCACCATCGTTGTTGCGATGAGCCCGACTTTGGGACAAACCCTCCTCACCTTCGTCATCCAGATTCTCGGAACCGGGTTCGGCAGCGTCCTCGGTCTCCTGATCCTGCGAATCTTCCTCGACGTTGGCGGGTACACCTTCAATCCGTATGGCATCGTCTGTCTACTCGCTCTTGGTGCGTCCGCCCTTCCGCTAGTCGGTCATTGCGAACTGACAATCTCTGTGCAGCCGCCTGGCCGCTCTCGGCTATCATCTACGTCAAGCCGCAGTTCTTTGCCGGTGCACTTCTAGCTATGAACGCCGCAGGCGTCCTCATCATCACCCTGTGGACGTACAACGAAGTGCCGGGCCAGATTCGTCCGTTCGATTCGCCCGCATATCGATGTGCGAAGCAGCTCGTCGCCATGTGCATTGCCCTCGCTATTGCCGGCATTGTGTGTCGAACTCTTTCTCACGACACAGCCAGCTATTGACACTTGCGCCTCGTAGTTCCAAATCTTCATCCTGCGCCAACCCGCTCGGCAGAACCTCCGGCAGAAGGTGGCACGCATCAGCTGGTCCTTGAATGCGCTCGCCGTGCTCTTCTCCTACCTCTCAGAGGCGATGATGCCCATGATGTCGGACTCGTCGAAATCGTCGCCGCCTGACTGGGAGGCTGTCGCCGTCGTGCGGCAGGAGCTTGTCGCGCGAGAAGTCGCGATACAGGGCGAGCTGCTTACGCTGATGCCTCTGATGAAGTACGTCTGCCGTGCGTTCGCGATCGCCTGGTAGAGTGACTGACCCATCGCGTCTTTCGCAGGTTTGCCAGCGTCGAGCCGACATTCGGTCAACCGTTCAAGGCGGCCGTCATCGCCCGCGTGATTCGCTCCCATCAGCTCATCCTAGACCGCTTGCGAGAGTCGCGGACCGCCATTGGCACCGAAGGCTTCTCGCCTGAGATCCGGCGCAACTTCTCCGATGTGCTCGTCCCGTATCGCAAGCAGGGAAAGCGAGTCACCCGCGCGCTGTTCTACTTGTACGTTGCCCGCTTGCCTCCCCAAGGAATGGAGACTGACCTTAGCCTCGCTTTGAGTGCAGCACGGCCACGTCGCTATCCACCAAGCAGCCGCTTCCGCCCGACCTGCCGTCGATGGTCGCGACGTCGCGCAACATCCAGCACGACGCGATGGTGCTGAGCCGACGGCTGACCAAGACCGGTGCGCCTTCCTTTGCCTGCTCACGACTCAGATCAATCTCATTCGCTCTCCGTCTTGCAGAGGAAGGTCGGCAAATCCTGTCAAGCCAGGTCTTCCTGCGGTACTGGTTCTTCCTGACTGCGTTCTCCTCGACTGCCTATCTCCTCGAAGGCATGGAGCCGGAGTTGCGCGAATTGTTTGGCACGCAGGAGGATAGCCCTTTCATAGCAGACGCTCTCGCCGATGCGGCCTTCTAGAGCTTCACACGTTGTGTCCTGTATCGAATAGGGTGGTCTGAAGGCCGAGTGTTTGTGCAGTGCATGTGGCTCTACACCTGCTGCTCCGCCTCGGGCACAACCTCCATCTTCTCATCGGTTGTCTTTAGAAGCCGCGCCTCCATTTCCTGCGTGAGGCTCTTCTGGTTGGCAGCGCTTGTGCGTGACTTGAGCACCTCGCGAAGGGCCATGGTGGCGTCTGAATAGAAAGTAAGTCAACGAAAGGCAATGCGGGAGAAAACGCGCAGCAGCTCACAGGTGGATGAACCGAGCGTAAGCTCGACCTGCAGCGCAAGGCTCTCGCCCTCCTTGAGCGGGCCGTCCGTCTCGCTGTACTCACGCGCAGCCGGCTTCGAACGGCCGAGCAGTGCGTCCTCGTCCGACTGGGCAAGGTCTTCGTTTGGCGAAGTCGAGACAAGGAGGCGGTACGAGACGTCCTGCGGAAGGTGGACAATCTTACGGTACGTGCCGCCCTGCATCGCGAAATTGCCATCAGTTGCTCGCCCTTCATCAAAGGCCAAGCAAGAACGGCGCACGAGCGAGTACTCCTTCTGCTTGCGCCACATGTTGTCCGGGTCGATCCCGTCCTCGCGAATAACACGCCTGTACACCTCGCCGAGCTCGCCCGCCGGGTACTGGACGGCGAAGCCAGGCATCGGCAGCACGACGTCGTAAATCGTGTGCTTGTTTGCGGCAATGTCGGCGGCGGTGAGTGCGCGGACCTTGGGCACCTTGGACGTTGCGATGAAGTGCGCAAGTTGCGGGTTGGCGCTCGCAGCATCCGTCGTGGACGCCGCATCGGGCGTAGGCGCAGTCTCGACTTCGCCCTCCACTGCAGGCTCGGCGTCCGCAGCGGCCTCGACCTCGTCGGCGCTGTCGTCGGCGTACACCAAGTCGCCCTCGACCGGCGTCTTTGCGCCAAAAAGCTTGACACGCTCGCTCACCACGCGGTTCCAGATGTACGACTGCCACGCGTGCACGTACATCATGCGCAGGTTCTTCGGGATCTGGTCGCGACATGCGAGATGAGCCGAGCAGCGAAAGGCAGGAGAGGACGAGCGAGACGCACGGTCGAGATAGCACCAAGGTGATTATTCGCATCGCCGCGCTGGTAAGCATCAAGCACTGTAGCACGGGTTCGGTCAGCACAGCTCAAGCTGTTTCGCGAAAGCGAGCGGGACTCACGAGCCCGCTCAGCGACCGCACGCCTCGGCATGACCTTTGCCGCCTCGGCCTTCTTGCCCTCCTTCCACAGCTGCCTCGCCGCGTAGATGTCCTGCTGCTCGCCCTCGCGATCTGAGAGAATGAGCTCGGCCGCGAGTGCCCACTCGCTGCGGAGGAGCGCGAGACCGACCACGTGCGTCGGGACCGGGGCAGTGCCGAACCGCTGCATGCCGTAGTAGTTGATGAAACCGTGCGTCCGAATCGAATCAACGGAGGCATGGAGCGTTGCGATGGATGGCGTCTTGACGTCGCTGTCCGAAGGAGACGGGACGCGTGAGTGGAAGCTCACGACGGCAGTGCCTGTGCCCCAACAACGTACCGCAAAGTCACAACGAACTTGTTTCCCTTGAGCATGCCGAGCTCGAGGGGCGCGTCGCCGTACCCAACGTCGCCAATGCGGATGTTGCGGTCGATCCAGCCTCCGCTCCCGCCCCTCATGCCACCCCTTCCTCCGCGTCCTCCCCTCCCGCCGCGCCCACCGCCACCTCCCCCGCCCGTGCGCGCCGCGCGCCACACGTCGTCGACAGTCTGCATCCTCGCGCCGCGCTTGAGGCTCACGCGCTGCACCGTCACGGCGCGCTTGTCCTTGGTGCCGGCCATGCCGAGGTCGCGCGTCGAGGTGAGGTTGAAGTAGCGCGAGAGGGTCGAGAGCGCGTCGTGTGACTCTTTGTTGACCTTGGAGAGGGTGAAATGCAGGTACGGCGGGAGGGTGGACCAGTCGACTCGCTCTCCTGCGAGGTGATGAGGATTGGTGCATGTCCCGAAAGCTTGAACTCACGCTCTAAACGCTCGCATCTGTGCACTGTGCGTGGCCGATCTTCGGAGACTTACCTCGCTCCCTCTTCGCCCCCTTCTCGCCCTTCTCGCCCTGCCCAGCCCTCTCGCGCTTCTTCTCCCGCGCCGAGTTGTTCGGGTTGGCCCACGCCACTTCGATCGACGGGTCGCCGCCCTCGTTGTCCTTGTGCGCCGAGATGAGCTTCGACGAGAAGGCCTCGCGGAGCGTCTTGTGGAAGGTTCCGCGGAGAGCCTTGTCGGCGATCGGCTGAGCAGAGCACAAGGGCAGTCAGCGCAAGCACATTCATAGTCGCACAGGCAGGACGCACGTCGGTCAAAAAGGTGCGCTTTTCGCCCTTCGTCGAAGGACCGGCCTCGACGAACGCCTTAAAGTCGTCCAGCTTGGCCGGCGATCCCTCGAAGAGCGAGGCCGCGGCAGCAGCGGCTTGTTCCGACCAGAGCGGCGCAGGCTGAAGAAACGAGGCGTCAGTAGCGCCAGAGAATTGCAGATAGACAGGACGTACCGTCTCAACCACCGGCTTCTCCTCTAGCGTCTCGGGACCCGCTGCAGCAGGCTCAGTAGCGGTTGCAGCAGCAATCTCCGCCGTCGACTCTGATGTGGCCGCAGCCGGAAGAGCTGGCTCGTCCTTCTTCGGCTCGTCCTTGGGCTGGTCCCTCCGCTTCTGGCCTGGTCCGTTGATGTCCTGGAGGCGGACGACCTCGCCATCGAGCCCGACCTCGTAGACGAGAAAGTCGGTGAAGCTGTGAGCCACGACGAGTCAGCTCGTCCCGGTGATAGTGTCTCTACGAAGAGAGGTGCTCACCGGTGCTTGATGATTCCCGAGAAGGCCTCCACCTCGGGCGCGATGAACTCTGTCACGCCGACTTCCTCCTCGGTCGCAGCACGCTTGCCGAGAGACCCAGCAAGTACGCCAAAGAGCCCGCTGGCACCGGGCTGAAAGAAGGTCGAGATGAGCGTCGGTCCGCTGGAGCTGCTCGACGGACCCGACTGCTCGTCTGCGGGCGCTGCGCCGTCTGCGTCGAGACGGATGCGCTTGGCTGCAGGCTCGTCTCCCTCGGAAGCCATCCTGCGTCGGTTGCAGTGCCGTCGCGAAAGTGTCGACGCTGATCGGCTCGGACCTTTCAATTTCTGGCTCAGGGGCGGCGCAGTACTCCCGGCCCAAAGGTGGGGCAAACGGCCGTCAGGCACGGCCGACGGACGACCCGCTTTCCTCTCGCGCTGCTCTTGACCGCTCGTGCTGCTGACCTGCGCTCGAGACAGACTCTGATTGAGAAATGGCCAAGACCGTACTCGTCACCGGTGCGCCTCTCTCCCTTCAGCTCGCTCTTCCCGCCGCGCTCACCCCATCCCTCGCGCCGATAACGCCATGCAGGAGCGTCCGGCTTTGTCGCCAGCTACGTGCGTACCGCCGTCAGTGCCCTGAGTACGGCTTGTACTGACATCGAGCGGCCCGGCAGGTCATCGACGCTTTCCTCAACGCAGGCTGGCGCGTTCGCGGAACGGTTCGCTCGCGGGCCAAGGCGCAGCACCTCGTCGACCGGTACCCTGATCACGCCGACAAGTTTGAACTTGTCGAGGTAAAGGACATCGTCACGGGCGAGGGGCTCAAAGAGGCCGTGCAGGGCGTGGATGCCGTTGCACACACCGCCAGTGCGCTTCCTTCCGCTGACAGCCTCTTCCTGCTGGCTATGCTAGCTCCAAGCTCATCTTGCTCATTCGATAGGTCCCTACGCGCTCAGCTACACCGACCCGATCAAGGACTTTATCGACCCGGCCGTCAAGGGCACGCTCAGCGTGCTGCAGGCAGCCAAAGACGCCGGCATCAAGCGCATCGTCGTCACGTCGTCCTTCGCCGCTGTCACCGACATTGCCAAGGGTGGACCTGTATGCTCGTCTACCACGCTTGCAGGAAGGCGCGCATTCTTGACGCATTCTTCGTGCAGTGGCGCGACTACACCTATACCGAGAAGGACTGGAACCCCGCTACGATCGAAGAGGTCCTCCAGGAGGGTCAGACCGGTCCTTTCGTCTACTCGGCATCGAAGAAGCTCGCGGAAGAAGCCGCGCACAAGTATGCCGCCGAGCACGGCCTCGTCCTCTCGGCCATCAACCCGCCCATGATCTACGGCCCGCCGCTGCAAAAGATCGCGAGCCGCAGCGAGGTCAACACGTCGAGCGCAGCCATCTATGCGCTCATCAACGGGCCCGAGGGCCGCGAGGTGCCCTGGAACCGCTTGCCGTTCTTTGCGCACGTCGAGGACGTCGCGCTTGCGCACGTCCGGGCGCTCGAGGTCGAAGACGAGAGCAAGGTTGCGGGTCGGAGGGTACGTTGGCGCTCTGTGCCAGTGCCGCTGCTCAGATTGCTTGAGAAGGTCGTGCAACTCGTCCTGACCTCGGACTTGCTCTTGCCAGTTCATCGTCTATGGTGGCGCATTCACCTGGGAGGAGGTGAGTAGCTCTGCATCAGTGCCGTACGGCGGAGTTGCTGACCCTCTCTGTTGGCAGGCAACGGTTTTCCTTGCGGAGCAGCGGCCGGCACTCAAGTCTCGCCTGCCCGCATTGCCTGCGAGCCCCGAGCAGTACAAGGACCACGGGAAGCCGCTCGCCGTGCTGGCCACGTCGCCGGCGAAGGAAGTGCTCGGGTTCAAGGAGTTCAAGGGGTGGCAGGAGACAGTCCTCGAGACGGTCGATGCCCTTGTCGAGATTGAGAAGAGCTTTGCGTAGAATTCGGGTAGATCCAAAAAAGGGACAACAAGTATTCCGTGGCATCTCTCGAGCAGAAAGGCGGCATCAAATAGAGAGAAGCAGTGTTGGCAACAACAGAAACGTACGGATCAAACAGGACCAAAAAAGACCGACAAGCCTACCACTGCGAAACATCCCTCACCCGCCACCGAGTCCACAGCCCTCGCCACGACCACGCGCTCTGTTCGTCGGCATTTTCGGCGCGCGCGGCCCAGTGCTGCGCTGACTCGTCGCCCGTCTCGCGCGGCCCGGCGCCGGCTGGTCGAGGCGGGGAGATCTGGGCATCGACCGGCGCGGCAGCCGCACCGTTCGGCGCAGTGCCGACAACGCGTCGTCGCCCGCCGGCGCGCCGCGACGCTGCCGACGAGGTGAGGTCGCTGCTCTCGTCGGACGAGAGCGTGCCGGCGTCCTCCCACTCGTCCTCGTCTCCGCCACGCCGCGCACCCACTGCGCCTGCCCCACCATCTCCACCTCCTCCATCATCGTCGCGCTCCTCCTCCTCGAGCCTCGCGCCGCCATCGAGCTCGAACCCGGCCCTCCGCTCCGCCGCGTCCATCTCGGCGCCGCTCCTGACCCTCCCGCGCGCCGCCTGTCTGCGCTCCCCGCGCTCCTTCTTCCCGCGCATCATGAGCGCGCGGATCCCCCACCCGCGGCGCACGTCCTCGGGCAGGCCGGGCGGTTTCGCCGCCTGCGCGATCGCGGCCGCGTCGTGCGCGGTGCGGAGGCGCGTCAGGAACGGCACAAAGAGGTTGACGAGCGGATCGTAGAAGTGATGCGACGACGGGCGCGAGGACGACACGGTCGACGAGTTCGAATCGCTGCGCGAGTTGTGGCCGCCGCCACCGCCGCCATCGCCAGCGCCAGCATCGTCGTCCGCGGGCGAGGGTGCGGCTGCGGACGAGCGCTGCATGTCCTGCAGCTCGATGACCTCGCCCGCCGAAGCCGTGTTGGTGCGCGTGAACCGCCTGCGCAGGCTGCCGACCGCGCTGCGCGCGCCCGTCCCTTCGCCCTCGGCGCCCTCGCCCTGCGCCGCCGCGGCAGCCGCCGCCGCCTCGCGCTTCCGGCGCCTGCGCTCCTCCTTGCGCTTCTTCTTCTCGCGGCGGCGCTCGACGTCCTCGGCCTCGCCGGTCCACATGCCGGCGCCGACCCACCACCAGAAGCCGACCCAGCTCTGCCAGAGGAGGATGCACGTGACGACGCCGGGGAGCCAGCGCATGCGCTCCTCGCGGATCTCGACAAAGTTGACGGCGGTGCCGAGGAGGCCGAGCGCGAGCGCGAGGCCGCCGAACGACGCGGTGCCGCCCTCGGTGCGCCACGCGCGCTGGCGGTTCAGCGTGAGGCCCCAGATGAAGAGCGCCATCGTGTAGAGCAGCGTGAGCGACGAGTTGGCCGTGTTGCGGATCGCGTCGCCGAGATCGTTGACGGCGGGCGAGGCGGCCAGCGACGTGAAGACAAGGCCGGCCGTCGCGACGGCGAGGGGGCCGAGGAGACCAAGGATGAGACGGGCTTCGAGCGCCGAGGGGAAGAGCATCGTGAGGAACTGGATGTGGGTCGAGTGCGTCGCGAGTGCGTTGAGCCCCTGCAGGAGGAGCCAGGCTGCGCGCTGCGGTTGGGACCACGACTTTTTCGGAAACGAAACCTCGACTGCGAGGCAGGATGAAGGTCAGCGGGACCGGCGAAACGCGTGCACCGTAAATAGGGATGGCGCACTGTAGTCGAACATGAAGGGCCAGACCCGGCCGTCGCGATAGAGGTTGTCCATGACGATGTGGAGCTGTGCCGCGAGGTTTGCAAGCGACAGGCCCGTGGCCATGGTCTGGAGGGCATAGTTGGTGCGGTTGAGCGGGGCGTGATAGCGGATGGTGAAGAGGAGGTGGACGAGGAGCATGCTGAGGAGGGTGACGGTGACGCCGAGGACGACGACCTGCATGGGCATGGCATAGGTGAAGGCCGGCAGGGCATCTGCGGGCGGCTCTGGAGGGTGAGGACGGGTGCGATAAATGCGGGAGATGGGGAGGGAGGGGACAGACCTAAAAGCGGATCCTCGAGTGCATCCCTGGCGGCGTCCTGGTTCCCGGCCAGTGCCGAGGCAAAGGCGCTGTGTTGGGACACCATGTGTCAGTCTGCGCTCATCGTGGCTGGGCGAGGGTGCAGGAGAGAGCGGGAGGAGCGGAGGAAGAGGGAGAGAGCGCGAGGCACGCACGAGGTGAGGGCGGGGAGGGCGGCGGTGGCCGTGACATCCGTCTGCGTTGCGAGGTACGACGAGAGCGCGCCCGTGTCGCTCCAGTCGTCGAGAGAGCCTGCCATGCGCCCTTGCGCACCCGTCCCTCGCTTCCTCCCAGACCACCAGAGCAAGCAGAGCCTCGGAGATGCAAGCGACGGCGAGGCGGTGCGGCGCGAGTCTCAGCGGGTGCGTCGGGTGCGTGTGCGGGCCAAGCGTGCCCTTGCTCGCTCCTCTCGCAGCCTGTCTCTGCCAGCAAGGCGTGCGGTTGCCGTCAACCCGCGCGAGGCGGACGACGGCGGTCTCGACCCGGCTCTCGCTGCCTCGCCGCCGTCGTCCGCGCAGGAGCAAAAGCTGGGCGATCTGCAGAGTCCATCTGGGCGCCTCGCAGCCTCCGAGACTCCGGAAAACCCTTCCCAGCGGCGAGAGCCCCGTTGCGAGACCCCGAGCACCGCCTCGTTCCGCGTGTTCTCGCGTCATCTCGCGCCGGTGGCTCAGCTGAGCACGGCGAGGGCCACGCAGGGCACCATGAACGACGCCAGTCCGCCAGGCTACTCGACCGAGGCAGGCTCGGCGGATGCAGGCGCGTCCGCCGTCCTCGTCAACCTCGCGCCGTCGCAAGCCGAGGGCACGTCCTTCCAGCTCGGCTTTCTCGGACACGGGCCCGCCTTTGTCGCCGGCGAAGTGCAGGTCAAGTACGCTGCAGGAGATGCAGACGCGCGCCCGCACTGCACGCGCCTCGAGGTGTCGTTCAAGGGCGTCGAACGCGCGCACGGAGCGACAGACCCTATCGACCTCTTCGAGCAGCGCCAGATCCTCTGGGGCGAGGGCGCACAGGGCACGAGCGCAGCAGCCGCAGCGGGCAGCGCAGCCGCGTTCCCGCCGAGCGCGTCGCCGTTCAAGCTTGAACTCACGCCCGACCTCCCCGTCTGCATCCACGCGCCCGCTGCGTCCGGCCTCGACTACACCCTGACCGCCACGCTCTTCTTCTCCGACCCTGCGACCGTCCCCATCGTCCGCTGCGCGCCCGTTCATCTCGTGCGTACCTCGCCGCCGGGCGCCCTGCTTGCCGGCAGCACGATTGCGTCGTCTTCCGCCTCTCCACCCTCGGCAACACCGCGCACCGTCTCGACCACGTCGCCCCTCGCCTTCTCCTTCCGCCTCCCTCGCACCGCCTTCCGCCGGAGCGAGCCCATCGAGCTCATGACGCGGATCGAGGTGCCCGACGCGAAAGCCGTCGGCGAGGGTCTCCGCCTGCGCACCGTCTCAGCCGAGCTGGTCCGCACCATCACGGTCGCCAAGCTCGTAGAGCCTTCTCGGCCAGCGGTGGAAGCAGACGAGATCGAAGAGCTGCCTCCCGCTCCGCGAGGCCCGGCTGTGAACGAGCCGCAGGAACTACGAACGGTCCTCGCGCACTCGGGCAAGTCGGCGCGCTTCTCGTCCTCGAGGCCTATCGTCATTCGTCTCGTGCTTCATCCCCCGACCGACCCTTCCTGCGAGTCGATCACGCAGGTGCGCACATCCGACCCGTGTCTTTCGCCGCGCACCTGGAGTTGACGTCCCTCTCATTGCAGTCCACCATCCTTCATACGGTCTCTTTCGCCGTCGTCGTCACCATCGGTCTCGTGAACGTCGCCACTCCCGCCTCGGCCGCGACCACGCCCCCGCCCGAAGCGCAGCTCTCGCAGCAAGTCTTCATCGTACCGGACACGCCCTCGATCCGCTCCGACAAGCAGAAGGAGGTTGTGCGCGACTCGGTCCCCGACGCACTCGCCGGCGCACCCAGCGGGCCGTGGCTGCAGACGGATGCACCCGTCCCGACGTACGTCGAGAACTCGGAGCACGATTCCGGCGAGCCCGCCGCGTCTGGCTCTGGGTGGTCGCTCGAGTCACCGCCCGCTCTCGTCGCCGGGGGACCAGACGAGGTGCCCTACGCGACGAGCTACCCGACGGACGGGTACGAAGAGGAGTACGACGGGTACGAGGAGCTGTCCCTCCCGGCGACGCTCTCGACGCGCCTCCCGCCGCCGGGCATCTACGACGACGTGAGCCCGCCGTCCGCGGGCGAGCCGTCGAGCGCGATGGGCCTCGAGCTCGCGACCGCGATGGGCGGCGTGATTGACGAGTCGGACGACGGCGAGACGCCCCCGCCGGACGACTTTGCCGCGTACCGCTCGCGAATTGGCGCGGTTGCCGACGCGGCCGATTCGCCGCCGCCTCCATTGCTACATTCGCGAGGTGAGGGCAGCGAAGCCGAGACGCCTCCGCCGCACATCGACTTTCCCCCGCTGCACGCCGGGTCCGCTCACCTCCCGTCGACACCTCCACCGGGCCCCGACATGCACGCCACAGCAGCGTCGGGACCCGGCGAGACACCGCCGCCAGGGATCGACTATCCACACGCGGCGTCCTCGCCCCCTCCCCCGGCGCACCTCCCGCCTCCGTACTTTGGCGCGCCGAGCCCGGCCCCGTCTTCTTCCGCACCCGCCCTCCCGCCGCCTCCGCCGCCAGCTTCCCCTCCCCCGCCGCTCCTTCCAGACCTGCACGACTTCGCCTACCCTGCGCGCGCATCGCCGGCCCCGTCCTCGCGCACCGCGTCGGCCGACCGCGGGCGGAGGGACAGCTTCGGCCCGGCGCTCCAGGACGAGCTGGACGCGCGGGAGTATGCGTCGAGGCAGACGAGTCGGAGCGGCGAGGGCCGGGTGCGCGGGAGCGTGCGGGACGGGGATGGGTCCTCGGCTGAGGTGGGAGCGCGGGACGAGCAGAACGAGGGCCAAGAACACGAGGTCGAAGACGAGAACGAGGGCCGCCCGCCGCCGTATGATCAGGGAGAGGAGCACGGGCGGATCGAGCTGGTCAGGTTTGGGGTCAACAGGAGGGGCGAGTTGGTGCTGTAGGAACGCGCTCCGTCCGAGTAGGATCATTCGCTTGTTGTCTCTCATCTTCGCAGTGCATCTCGTTGTACAGTCTCGCACGCAAGAAGGTCCGAGGAATGCGAGATGCGTTGTGTGAGGCTCGTCTACCAGTCTCCCCGCCGTGCGCGCATTTCACTGTGCGCCCTCCGTGCCAGCAACGCTGCCTCCTTCGCGAGCCTGCAGAAGAGGAAATCTCTCGAGTCAGCACATGATGAGGCGGACAAGGAGAGCGCGACGCACCTCTCCTGCTTTGCACGCAGGCCGTCCTTGCCGGCCATGCCGAGCACGCCGGCAATGAGCTCGACCGCGCGCGGGCTGTCGTCGTTGGCCGGGATCGCGTACGTGACGCTGCGCGGGTCGAGGTCCGTGTCGATGATGCCGATCGTCGGGATCTCGTTGGCCGTCGCCTCGCGGAGCGCGTGCCGGTTGAGCGTCGGCGAGAGGAGCACGAGCAGGTCGGGCTTGAACGACATGGGCGTCGCGCGCGGGCCGGCCGAACGCCCGCCCTCGGCAGCTTGTGCCGACTGCGGGATCTCGCACCAGCCAAAGACCTCCTTTGCGTTCGAGATGGTGCCGGGGAGCCACTTTGTCACGCCAAAGCCATTCTCGCCGAGGCGCTTGGCGTTCTCCCACACGGCGCGCTCGGCACCCTTCAAGCTGCCGACAAAGAGGACCTTGCCGTCGCGCTCGACGACGCCCTTGACGATCTGGGCGGCGCGGCGGAGGGCGGGGAGGGTCTGGCGGAGGTCGATGTACGAGATGCCGGTGCGGGTGCCGTACACGAGCGGGAGGGCGGCGCGGTGCGTGTGCGCGGGCGAGTGGCCGAGGTGGGCACCCGCGGCGACGAGGTGCGACGTCGTGACGGCCGGAGGAGCGGGAGGGCGGTGCAGCGAGTGGTGCGGCTGGAACACCGTGTCGCGGTTCTGCGTCGAGCCCAGCTGCGTGAATGCGTCCGCTGTAGTTGGAAGAGAGCCGCGTCAGCCCGATACTCCTAAGGATGCACCGCCCGGCATCTTCGCGGTCGCCCGGGAAAAAGCACGGGGCGGTCGTGTGAGGAGCGAGACGCACCAGTGTAGCGCTCTGCCCTGCGCTGCTGAACCTTGGCAAGCATAGACTGGTAGGCGTCCTCCTGTGCGCGCTGCCTGGAGGACGAGGGCTGTGAGGGCGCGGGCGAGGCGGACGCGGGAGGAGGAGGAGGAGCGGCGCTCGTCGAAGCGGCGCGGCAAGCGTGTGCGCGGATGGCCTGCGAGGCTGTTCGTGCGGCGGGCACTCGCGCAGACACCATCGCGGCAGCTCGAGCGGGGGGACGAGGACGACGCTGCTCTCGCTTGTGCGCTCCTCCGCGACCTCTGCTTCCCGCCAAGTTGCGAACCCTCGCCCAGCAAGCTTGTGTGCTACGCGAAGGTCGCTACAGATTGCTACATATCTTTCTGGCTGAGTCTCGAATCCTACCGAGGCTTGCGCAGCCGCCCTCGCCTCGATGTCTTCTTGCTCCATGACCTGTCCGCACGACTGGCTGCTACACAGCTCTGACCTGCCTGCAATCGCTGTTGCTGACGTCGTGTGTGCCTTGATCTGGTCACGATTTAGCTGCCGCCCATGTCGAACTCTTGCGCCCGTGCTGGACTTTCTTTCGCTTCTGTTCGCTGAGACGTCCGCCATGCTACTCCAGCGACCCCGCCGTCCATTCGAGATGCGCGTGGCTCGGAGTGGGGCGAAGAGCGCGACGACGCGGCTCGGTCTCGCACTCGAACAATTCAACGAGCTGCACTGCGGATGTCCCGATGTACGCTTCGGCGCGGTCGAGCGGCCTTGCGCGCGCCGCTCGCAGCAGCGCGACGGCAGACGAGACGAGCCGCACCAAGCTCGTCAATGTAGCGGCAGCGGCGTTGACCGAGTCTAATGCGAGTGCTGCATTTGGCGGCGAACAGGTCACCGAGCTCTTCCGGCTCGCACAGAATCCAGGTCGTCAACAGACGCAAACGAACGACGCTCGCTCGACTCGGTGGAGGGCGTCTGACGCAACCGGCGGACCTGGCGCTATATTGGCGGTCAACTGAATGGCGGCGATGATCGCCTCGCGCTCATCCAACCAGACCTCTCGACAGAAATGTTGCTCGAAGGTCAAGTGAACAACATGCATTTTGTAGTTTCTCTACATGCAGTCCCTGTGCTGGATCTCGTCACAGAGAGCGCCGCGGAGAGAGGCGGACTTAGGGCGGGGAGGGCCGCTCGCCTCGCCCGCCGCACTCGCGAGCGCTCACCTTCACCGCCCCGCCCGCGAGCAGCTCGAGCGAGACTGCGAGCAGCTCAGCAGCGCACAGCACAGCCTAACACACACCCCTGCACCCCCGCTAGCCCGCCCCCGCCGAGTGTGCGCGCGCTTGTCTCCTCATCACCGCTCGCATCCACTCGACCGCTTCCTCCGCGCCGCCGCCTGCACTTGCCGAGCGTGCGAACATGTCCAACTGGCAGGCAGATCCCCTCCACCCCATCGCCGTCCTCGGTGCGCCCGTTCTCCCCGGAGTGAAAGTGATGCACCCTCACTGACGCCCCCCTCCCCCTTGCCCCTCCGTCCCCGCCCTCTCGTCGCCGCGCACGCGCTTGCACAGTCGACGAGCTGAGGGCAGAGGACGTCACTCTTCGTCTCAACGCCATCCACCGCATCTCGACCATCTGCATCGCCCTCGGCCCCGAGCGCACTCGCTCTGAACTCCTCCCCTTCCTCCAGGAGTCGCTCGACGACGACGACGAGATCCTCCTCGCCCTCGCAGAGGAGCTCGGCGCACCCTTTGTCGAGTACGTCGGCGGGCCCGAGTACGGCCATGTCATCCTCCCGCTCCTCGAGCACCTCGCCAGCGTCGAGGAGACGCTCGTTCGCGAGAAGGCGAGCCAGTCGGCAAACCAGGTCTGCGGCCTCCTGTCGCAGGACCAGGTCGACGAGCATTTTGTCCCGCTCGTCCGCCGCCTCTCGACCGGCGAGTGGTTCACCTCGCGCACGTCGGCCACGGCGCTCTACGCCGCCGCGTACCCCAAGGCGACCGAGGGCGTCCGCGCCGAGCTCATCGCCATGTACTCCAAGCTCTGCGACGACGACACGCCCATGACGCGGCGAGCGGCGGCCAAGGAGCTCGGCGGCTTCGCCAAGCAGCTCTCGCATGACGAGCTCGTCAAGGACCTCCTCCCCGCCTTCCGCAAGCTCTCGACCGACGACCAGGACTCGGTCCGCCTCCTCACCGTCGACGCCATGATCGCCATCGCCGAGGCGCTCAGCGAGGACGAGTGCAAGAACCTCCTCGGCGGCACGATGAAGTCGCTCGTGCAGGACCGGAGCTGGCGCGTGCGGTACATGGTCGCGGACCACTTTGTCCAGCTCGCAAAGGCCGCGGGGCAGGACATTGTCCGCGAGGAGCTCGTCACGGCGTTCGTTGCCCTGCTCAAGGACAACGAGGCGGAGGTGCGGACGGCTGCGGCGGGCCAGATTCCCGGTGCGTTCTGTCTACAGACCGATCTCTTCCGCTAGCGCTGACGACGTCTCTGTAGGTTTCGCTGAGCTCATCGACCGCGAGTCGGTTCTCGCCCGCATCCTTCCCTGCATCCGCGACCTCTCGACCGACCAGTCGCAGCACGTCCGTGCCGCGCTCGGCAGCCAGATCTCGGGTCTCGCGCCCCAGCTCGGCAAGGACGCGACGATCGAGCACCTCCTTCCGCTCTTCCTCCAGCTCCTCAAGGACGAGTTCCCCGAGGTCCGCCTCAACATCATCTCGAAGCTCGAGGTCGTCAACGACGTGATCGGCATCGAGCTCCTGTCCAAGGCGCTTCTTCCCGCAATTGTCGAGCTCGCCGAGGACAAGCAGTGGCGTGTGCGGCAAGCGATCATCGAGTACATCCCGCTCCTGGCCAAGCAGCTCGGCGTCCAGTTCTTCGACGACCAGCTCGCCAACCTGTGCATGGGCTGGCTCGGCGACCCCGTCTTCTCGATCCGCGAGGCGGCGACGATCAACCTCCGCAAGCTGACCGAGGTCTTTGGCGTCGACTGGGCCAAGGAGACCATCATCCCGCGGGTCACCGAGATGGGCCAGAACGTCAACTACCTCTACCGCATGACCACCGTCTTTGCCATCACTGTGCGTTGATGCGTGCGAGCTTTCGGCAACCTGTACTCACCGTCTCTTCCCCACAGACCATGGCACCTGCGCTCGACGTCGACTCGATCCGCTCCTCCATCCTCCCCACCGTCGTCACTCTCTCCGAGGACCGCATCCCCAACATCCGCTTCAACGTCGCCAAGGCTTTCGAGGTGCTCTCGAGCACGCTCGCATCGCAGGAGGGCGGGCCCGAACTCGTCTCGAGCGAAATCATCCCCGCCGTCGACAAGCTCCGGACCGACACGGACGCCGACGTGCGCTTCTTTGCCGAGAAGGCTGCAGAGAAGGCGAGACAGGTCGCGACGGGCGAGTCGCAGAGCGAGGAGGTTGCCATGACGGACGACTAGGCCCCTCCGTCTTGCCGTCCTCCTCCCTTCTTCGCCCTCCGTCTCCTCCGCATCCCTGTGTGTGTGTCGTATCGCCTTCATCGTCGACCTCTCTCTGCAGCGTTTCGTCCCAAACGCCTCGCGCGCTATACCTCTGAGCGTTTGACCCCCACTTGTCTCTCCTTCGTTCCGCCGTCTTCCCCTCCTTCCTTCTTCTCCTTGCCTAGTGCCGCTGCTTCGAAGGCTGCTGTGAATTACGAATAAAAGACTGCTGTACCCACTCACGCTCGGTCGCGTTCGCCCGCAACCTGCGAGACCGCGAGCCGGCTTCGTTCGCTTCGTTCCGACCCCGTCGCCATGTTTGCAACCTCTCGTACTGCTAGGAGATGACGGACATTGCGACTCCTACTTCATTCAACCTTCCTCGCGGGTCAACGCTTGTTCAAGACGTCGACGAGGAGGTGCCTCGCGTCCAAACTCGCCAGAGACTGATGAACGAGCGCTGACCCTCGTCGCTCGCGCCAGATCTTCCTGCTGTACACTCGCAAGCTGCAGGTCTCTTCATCGGGCTCTGGCAGCGCAGCATCCGACGAACAGGCTGGAGACAAGGGCGGACTCGGCTTTCACTCGTCGACGCAGGAGATCCTGCCCGTCTCGCTTACGATCCGGGACCCGCTCGCGGCCCAGTCGACTTCGAACGAGCGATTAAGTTCGAAAGGCGCTCGCGGCAAGGGCAAGAAAGGCCAGAAAAAGGACGAGGTGGTCGTTCAAGTCGATGTGCACCAAGCGCTCGACGCTCTCCGGAACCGCAAGGGCGATACGGGTGCGTGGTGGCCGGCAGAAGTCCTGTAGCGCCGCATCTGACGCATATCACATCGTAGGCTCGGTTGTATGGCGCCTCAGGTCTGCTTCCATTCACTTTGTCTCGCTTGAACGGCTTGTGGACACGCCTTGACACGCCCGCCTGCAGCCTCAACCTCGCGCAGTACCTCCTACAGCAGCACCACTTCCCGTCGCCGGCGTGCCCGGCCCTCTTGCCCGACCTCTCGACGTCGACCATCCTCGAACTCGGGTCCGGCACCGGGTTCCTCGGCGTCGCTCTGCGGTCCATCTGGCAGGGCAGCTCGAGCTCGCCTGCGCGCGGCCGGTGGATCTTCAGCGATCAGCTCGTCAACCTCCCGCTCGTGATGCGCAATCTGCGCGGCAACGGCGTGCTCCCTGCCGCGTCCGACTCTGCACGCACGGCGTCGCGCCGAAACCCAAGTACAAGCGGCGGCGACGTCGCGACCGTCGAAGTCCTCGAGCTGGATTGGCTCGCCGAGGCAGCCGCATGGGATGCCAATTCGCACTCGCTCCATGCGTCCGGGTTCGCACCGCTCTCCTCGTCCCCCTCTTCGCGCCGCCCCTCGGCGCTCGAAACCCCACCCGACCTGATCCTCGCAGTGGACTGCATCTACAACCCGTCGCTGTCCGCGCCGCTCGCCAAGACGATCCTGCGCCACGCGGGCGCGAATACGGTCGTCGTTGTCGCGAGCGAGCTCCGGGACGAAGAGCCGCTCGAGGAGTTCTTGCGCGCGTGGCAGGAGCTCGGCAGCGAGGAGCAAGGGTGGAGGATTGCGAGAGTCGGGTGGGATGACGAAGCGGAGAAGGTGCAGGCGGGGAAGTTGGCGAGCTCGCAGTTCGTAGTCTGGGTCGGGCGGCAGGAGCAGCTGGAACGCGACAAGTCATAAAGCCTCTTTCACACGAAATGTCAAGCAGAGATGGTGTGCAAAGCGAGGTGTATTACCGGCTCCAGCTGTAACTATAAGGAGTCGAGGTGGGATCTACTGCTGCTGCGCGCCCTCGTCGTCGCCAAAGAGCCTCTCGACATCTTCCCTGCTCTCGACCTTGATCGACCTCGGGCTGTCGCTTGCGGTCGCCCCCTCGCCCGCATGCCTCGCCTCGAACGCCGTCAACGCGGCCGACAACTCGTCCATCTGTCCTCCGGCAGCGTCACTCCCTCCGCCAGGCGTGCGCAGCAAGCCGAGCGGCGTGCCCAGAGGCGAGCCCGCGGCCGAGCGGCCGAGCGAGCGGCGGAGGACCGAGCCCGCCTCGCTCGCGGCGCTGTCGTTGGCGCGGCGCAGCGCCGACGTCGGGGTCTGCGGCGTCGGCGGGTTCGGCGACGCGAGGGCCGAGGCGCGGAAGGGCGACGAGGTGGACGTGTTGCGCAGGCGAGACTGGGCCGCGGCGGGCGAGCCGAGCGGCGAGGCGGAGAAGGGCGAGGGGGACGGGCGCGTTTTGGGCGACGAGCGCGCCGGCGTGCTCAGCGAGCCGAGGGACGAGGCGGCGCGGACGGGGACGGGGCGAGCGGGGGAGGACGAGTGGAGCGGGCCGACGGTGGCGGAGGGAGCGAGGGACGAGAGCGAGTTGAGCGTGCGGAACGAGTCGATGATGTTGTAGCACAAGAGGAGGAGGAGGAGCGTCTCTGCGGGTGCAAACATGGTCAGCGAACATTGGCAGATCGGCGCATGCAGAAGCGGGACTCACCGCAGACGTGGAGGGGAGTGTCGAGTTGCGGTGCAGCCGCGACGAGGTGACCCGCAGCGAACCTGCGAAAGCGGCGTCAGCTGCGTTTTACGAGCAGAGGCAAATCTGTACGCACCTGTAGAGGGTGGTCCGGCTCGACACCCACCACGCAACCAGCAGCACGGCGTTGACCCGCAGCCGTCGCGCCGCCTCTCCCCTCCCGAGCGGCATGACCTCGAGCTTCTTCTTTGCCTCCTGCATCGCACCACCAGCGTGGCTGAGCTTATCCTGCACGGCGTGGACAGCTGTCGAGGACTTTGCTAGGGCCGACTGCACCGACTGGGGAGTCGAGAGGTGCGGGAGGTGCAGCTTGCTCGCCGGCGTGTGCACCTGCTGCTGCGGTTGTTGCGGCTGCACTTGCCCTCCGCTCTGCGCATCACCTCGCGGAGGTGTCGCGACGGCCCCGCCGCCGAGGCCATACTGCCCGCTGCTGTTGGCGGCGGCAGTGCGCAGGAGCGAGGGCGAGCTGTACGACCTCGGCGGGGTTGCGAAGCCCTGAATGCGGCTGACGGGCGCAGACGAGTGCGCGGGCGAGAAGCGCACGGCCTTGATCGCGCCCGACGCGGCCGATGCGAGCGGCGCGGCGGTGGTCGAGCGGACGGGTACGTTGTGCGGGTTGAAGGAGAGGGGCTGGACGGCAACGGTCCCGCCGGTGAGGGCGGGCGGAGCACCACTCGAGGGAGCGAGAGACTGGGCGAGCTGTGCCTTGCTCAGAAGCGCGCTCGATGACAAGGGCGAGCGGCGGTCGAGGGGAGAGGGCGTGTGGAGGATCGACGTCGACGCGCCGTAGGACCGGTCCATCTTGCGGGATCTTGACGAGATGCTACAAATCTACGCGAGAGCTGCTCTGCTTGTTTGGCGGGAGGTGCGCAACAGCTGCGGGGTGACGGCAGCCGGAAAGCGAGGAGGATCAAGCCGCAGCACCGACGGCGACTCGCTGGCGGTCTCGCTTGGTGTAGAGCGGGCAGTGGCAAGCTGTTGAAGCTGCGCGTGCTCTCTCGCTGGCACTCTGCTGCGAGGGCGAGGCGATAAAGGGCAGGCGACGCGCTGGCACAAAGGCTGGCTCGCGCGCGGGCGGCGAGGCGAGACACGGGCGGTCGGCGGTCGCGGCCGCGTGCGCTGCGCTCGCCTTTGCGCCGCTCCAGACTCGCGCCGTACTCCGCGCGCAACATGGCCGCGCCCGTCTCGCACATCGAACAGCCCTGGGGCCGCCGTACGTCCTCTCTCTTCCCTCGCGCTTCTTCCCGGCGCGCGTTTCCGGGCAATCCCCTCGAACGCGTCGGCACAGCACAAACACGGCCCCACGCCGCTTCACTCGCGCGCGCGCGCGTGCTGCTCGTGACCCCTTCCTCGCACGCGCATCCCGCTGCTTCCGCGCGCTCGACTTCCCGCATCGTCGCCTCTTGCACTCTGCTGCTCGAAGCTGCCGTCCTCTTACTCACGCCCGCTCGCACTCTCTGGCACGCTGCTGGACCTTGCAGTCCTCATCGCAGGCGGGTGCGTTGCCTTGCGCCTTTCGTCTCTTTGTTCGCCCAAGTTGACCTTGACATCTGACCCCCTTGGGCTTTCGCTTTGTCTGGAATCTCCTGTGCAGAACCGACTTTGCAACTCTCGGGCGGAAGGACAAGAACAACAAGAACTTCCAAAACCCGGACCGGTAAGACGAGGCCGCACTGGGACTACCCTCGCGCCGCCTGAACATCAACTCACGGTTTCTGCCCCGCGCACAGCCCTGACCTCGGCAATGCGCACATCATCCGCAACGTCGCGAACGGTGCGTTGCACTCCCTCGCTGCTTGATCAGTGCATCTCTTATGGCGGCCCCGTTGTCCTCGCACAGTCAAATTCAAGCGCGTCTTCACCTCGCACTCGGGCTGCCATGCCGTTGCTATCACTCGTGCGTTCTTCACTTTGTGCTGCTGTCCTACCGGCCAAGCTTGCTGACCGTCTGCTCACGCCGCAGTCGATGATCAGGTGCCTTTGCCGTCCGCGCGGTCCCTGTCCCTGCTGTCCTGACACGATCCTCCGGTAGGCCTATGTCTTCGGTCGCAACGAGCACCACCAGCTCTCGCACCCGCTCCCACCGCACCTGACCGTGCCGCACCTCGGCACCAAGGATCTTCCGTCTGACACGCCCATGGCTCACGAGCCGTTCCCGTTGCGCTCGCTCCCAGACGCGCAGGTGCCCCCAGCGCTCAAGGAGCAGCCGATCGTGCACGCCGCGTGCGGCAGGGGCCACACGATCCTCGTCATGCGCAGCGGCGAGGCGTGGTCTGCGGGGTGGAACGTGTATGGGCAGTGCGGGCACGACGAGCGCGACGAGCACATCTCGCGCTGGAAGCGCATCAAGGGCGGGGGCATCGACGACGAGAAGGTCGTTGCGGCGAGCGCGGGGACGAGTCACTCGCTCTTGCTGTGCGAGAGTGGCAAGGTGTACGCGTTTGGGACGGGTGAGAAGGGCGTGCTCGGGAACGGCAGGGTGCGTACGACCGTTCTTTTGCCTGCTGACTTATTCTGTCAGTCGCACGGCTGATCTGAATATCGGGTAAACGGCACAGACTGGCGAGCACATCGCGGGCTCGCGCGTCCTCTTCATTGTGCAAAGCGAGCCGCTCCTGGTCGACGGCGCTCTTAGCGGGAAGAAGATCGTGCAGATCACGAGTGGACAGCAGCATAACATTGCGCTGGACGATGAGGGGTACTGCTACGCGTGGGGCTTTGGCGGTGAGCATCGCTTGGAACATCCCGCTTCTGCGCGGAGGGCGGTACCTGCCGCAGATACTGAACGAGTGCCCTGCCTGCACAGGACTTGGTCGTCTTGGTCTTGGCGCACAAGTCGACGCCATGACGCCCGCCCTCATTCCCGCCTTCTCGGGCGCCAACGAGATCACCCGCTGCCGCAAGGTCGCTGCTGGCAGCACCAACACCATGTTCATCGACAATCAGAATATGGTCCTGCTCTGCGGCAAGTGGAAGACGAGTGGTGACGGGAGCGCCGGTCAGGTGTGTCTCCGCTCTGCCCGTCCTCGCTCTGCGCGATCCTGTCGACTCATGTCGCCCTGCCCGACAGCCGTGGATGACGCCGCGCTTTGTGCAAGACATCATGGGCTACAAGTGGACTCATGTCTCTGCCGGCGGCGTCACGCTCTTCTGCAACGCCAACGACCCGAAGGAGGGCAACCTCACCGTCGCGTGGGGCCAGAACGCGCACTACGGCGAGCTCGCGCTTGGTGCCGGTGCTGTGAGCCCTTTGCTCGGCTGCTCCTTCTCCAGCGCACTGACACGCGCTCGTCGAGCAGCCCAAGTCGGCTACGAAGCCTGCTCGCATCGACTACCTCGACGGCATCGAGATGCTCGACATCGCCGCCGGGCAGTCGACGACGTTCTTCATCGCTCGTCCGCCTCCGACACAAGCGGCAAAGGACGAAGCAAAGACGCTCGCGGAAGCCGTCTCGCCGTCGCCGACCACCGGGACCGACACGCCCGCCGAGCCCGCCGCTTCCGCTCCCGCCGCCGAGTCCTCCGCTCCCGCCGTCAAGCCCGCGATCGATCTCTCCGGCTTTGGCTTCTCGTTCGGTCCGCCTGTGCCCAAGCCCGCGACGCCGCCCGCGCCATCGCCCGCCGCGGCGAAGGAGAGCAGCGTCGGCGAGGGCAAGAAGCGCGCGGCGGGCATCAGCACCACGGTGAGCGACGCGTGGGAGGAGTTGCCGCGCTGGCCGCCCGCGCTGCACACGACCGACAACTGCCAGGTGTGCGGCGGGTTCGAGGCGAGCGACGAGAAGGGCGAGATCCTCGAGTGCGAAAAGGTGCGTCTGCCCGCCAACGGCCCTTCTTCTCACTTCTTCGATTTTCTGCAGCAAAGACTGACCAGACGGCTTGTTTCGTGTACATGCAGTGCGAGGCGGCGTATCACATGCGTTGCCTGAACCCGCCTTTGCCAGACATCCCTGACGGTGTGTCTCGTTCCTGCTTCTTGTCAGCTTTCGGATGAATGCACGAAGACTGACCCGCGCGCGCACTGCTCGCAGGCGAGTGGTTCTGCCCGGACTGCGACGCCGAGACGGTTGTGGCGGTCGACAAGGACGACGGTGCTGCGGCTCCCGACGGCAAGAAGCGCAAGGCCGAGTCCGATGGTGAGAGCGCTGCCGCTTCCTGCTTGGCGAGCTTTGGAGCTGTCGCTGACGAGGTCGTGTTGCGTTCAGATGCTGCGAGCAAGAAGCGGAAGTAGGGGGAGAGGCAGGGTCGCCTGCTTGGATCGCCTGGAAAATTGCTGCTGCTGTAGTTGTGGTAGTACCGAGCTTGTCATCACTGTTTTGCGCTGTTCTGAGCACTCGGAAAGTCGAGGTCCTGGTTGGTCCTGATGAGAACTTCCGACTCCCCAGATCCTGCCGCCGTCTCCTCGCTCCCGGTCCCCCGCCCGAGGCCAAGCGACCGAGCGTCGCCTTTGTCTGTCTCCCCTGCCAGCTGCACGAGGTCCAGCCGCCATGCTTCGTTCGGCATCCGCCTCGCTCCGCAACGCCCTGCCCCGGGCTTCGCGCACCGTTGCCGCCTCGGCACTCGCTCGCCCAGTTGCGGTGCAGGGCGCAAACCGCCTTGTGCGCATCGCTGCACCGCGCCGCGCCTTGACCGCGTCGGCCCTGCGGCGAGAGGAGGAGAGCAAGCCGGCACCGCCCCAGCCGCTCCCTGCCAAGTACCCGACGACCGAGACCGACAAGGCGCGCCTGACCCGCCTGCGCAACGTTGGAATCAGTGCTCACATCGACTCGGGTGCGCCCCGGCTTCCTGGCGCGATTGACGGCATTCTCAAGCGGTTCCGAGCTGACCTCTGCCTGTCCTCAACTGTTGCGGTGGCACAGGCAAGACGACCCTGACGGAGCGCATCCTTTTCTACACTGGTCGCATCGCATCGATTCACGAGGTCCGCGGCCGCGATGCGGTCGGCGCCAAGATGGACTCGATGGAGCTCGAGCGCGAAAAGGGTATCACGATCCAGAGTGCCGCCACGTTCGCAGACTGGAACGTCAAGTCGTGCGCGGAGAAGGAGCGCGAGGGCAAGTACAGCATCAACATTATCGACACGCCGGGTGGGTCTGCTCTCCTCTTCCTTCCACGCCACTATTACTTCCGGATCTGACGTCTTTCCGCTGAAACAGGTCACGTCGACTTCACTATCGAGGTCGAGCGCGCTCTGCGTGTTCTTGACGGCGCCGTGCTCGTCCTGTGCGCCGTCTCGGGTGTCCAGGTGCGTACAGCGTCAGCACATGCCGGCTTGATCCCGACTGAACCCCTTTTTTCCAGTCGCAAACCATCACGGTCGACCGCCAGATGCGCCGCTACAATGTTCCCCGTCTCTCATTCATCAACAAGATGGACCGGTGCGTGGTGATCGCGTGAATCCTGCCGGATCCGCCACTGATTCACCTGGTCCCGCAGTGCTGGCGCCAACCCGGAGCGCGTCCTCGGCCAGCTTCGCACGAAGCTCCGCATGAACGCGGCCATGGTCACCGCTCCCATGGGTGCCGAGGCCGACTTCGCTGGGTGCGCTGATTTTGTCTTCTAGGCAGAAAGCCAAACTTACCCGCCATATCGCAGCGTTGTCGACCTCGTAAACATGAAGGCCATGTACAACGAGGGCGAGAAGGGGTTCGTCTTCGTCTCGCATTGTCTCTTGAATGAGAAGCTGATCAGTCCGTTCGCAGTATCGACGTCCGCCACGACGAAATTCCCGCTCAGTACGCCGAGATGGCGCAGACGAAGCGCGCCGAACTCGTGGAGGCACTCGCAGAGGTTGATGATGAGATCGCTGAGGCTTGGCTGGAGGAGCGCGAGATCACGCCCGTCGAGCTTGTCGTGCGTCCGCTCTGTCCCGCTCCTGATCCTCAACTCAGCTCACGTCTCGCTTGCAGGCTGCTATTCGTCGCGCGACGATCGGTCTCAAGTTCACGCCCGTCTTCATGGGCTCGGCTCTCGCCAACAAGTCGGTGCAGGCTGTCCTCGACGGCGTCTGCCTCTACCTCCCGACTCCGGAGGAGGCGCCGGCGCACGCTCTTTCGGTTGAGGCGCCTGCCGACCCGCCCCAGACGCTCTCGCCGACCGCCAACGCGCCGCTCGTCTCGCTCGCTTTCAAGCTCGAGGAGGGCCGCTACGGCCAGCTCACCTACATCCGCGTCTACCAGGGCACGCTCAAGAAGGGTGCGACTATCACCAACGTCCGCACGGGCAAGAAGGTCAAGGTCCCGCGCCTCGTGCGCATGCACTCGGACGAGATGGAGGACGTCGACTCGATCGGCGCGGGCGAGATCTGCGCCATGTTCGGCGTCGAGTGCTCGTCGGGAGACACGTTCTCGGACCAGTCCGGCGGCGGTGGCTACACCATGGTGCGTCTCTCGCGTGCGTCACAACGATTCAGTGTTGACTTTGAGCTCCGACAGACCTCGATGTTTGTCCCCGAGCCCGTCATTTCGCTCGCCATCCGTCCCAAGGGCCAGGAGACCCCGAACTTCTCGCGCGCTCTCAACCGCTTCCAGAAGGAGGACCCGACCTTCCGCGTTCACGTCGACTCGGAGTCGCAAGAGGTGCGTGAAAGCCTCCATCGGCAGCGCACTCAGGACTGACATGGTTGCTTGTTCAGACGATCATCTCCGGCATGGGCGAGCTGCACCTCGACATCTACGTCGAGCGCATGCGTCGCGAGTACAACGTTGAGTGTGTCACGGGCAAGCCGCGCGTCGCCTTCCGCGAGACCATCACGGAGCCGGTGCCCTTCACCTACACGCACAAGAAGCAGTCGGGCGGTGCCGGTCAGTACGCCAAGGTCATTGGTCGCATCGAGCCGATGGAGAAGGACCCGGAGACGGGCAAGGACACGGCCTTCGAGAGTTCCGTGATTGGCGGCAACATCCCGGCGGCGTACATCCCGGCCGTGCAGAAGGTGCGGCTGGCTTTTCTCGCTGCCGAGGCTCTGCAACTGTTTGCTGACTCGCATGATCTCGCAGGGTTTCCAAGACGCGCTCGAGCGTGGTATCCTGACGGGCCACCAGATCAGCGGCTGCAAGTTCGTGCTTGAGGATGGTGCCGCCCACCAGGTCGACTCGTCCGAGCTTGCTTTCCGCCTCGCCGCGCAGAACGCCTTCCGCGAGGCCTTCCTCAAGGCCAACCCGGCCGTCCTCCAGCCCATCATGAAGGTTGACATCGTCGCGCCGATTGAGTTCCAGGGCACTGTTATTGGTGGCATCAACCAGCGCAAGGGCACCATCGTCGACACCGAGACGCGCGAGGACGAGTTCTCGCTCGTGTGCGAGGTCGGTCTCGAGGACATGTTTGGCTGTACGTTTTCACTCGCTCTGCTTGGGTGACGCAGCGCGCTGACACGCCCTCTTGCGCAATCACAGACGCCTCGAACCTTCGCGGCATGACGCAGGGCAAGGGTGAGTTCACGATGGAGATGAGCCACTACGCGCCCGTGCTCCCGAACATCCAGCGCGAGATGATCGAGGCGCACAAGTCGTTCCAGGGCAAGAAGTAGGCGTCGCCTTGTGTTCGCCTCTGCCTTTGCCCTCCGCCCGCATGTACTCTTCGCTCCGTTTTATTTCACCTGGTTGTTTTTACTCGCCCTACTTCTCGTGCACCCGTCGATACCGCCGCATCGCCGCTCGGAGCGCTAGACTTGTACTTGACTAGATTTCCATTCCCCCCTCCTCTCTCGTACACGTCTCGCAAGTGCATAAACGTTCGTTCTCGCCTTTCTAGTCGCAGAGAAGAGAAAAGCATGTTTGTTTGCTATGTCTCACCTGGCCTCGCGCACAAAAAGCAGGCGCTCGCTCCTCTCCCTCCTCTTCTCCAGTTTTGTCACCCGGCCGTCGCGGCTGCAAGCTTCGGCGCGCAGCTCAGCCCGCTGCACGCCTGCAAGGCACGGCAGCGAGTGCGCGGATGGCCTGGGAGAACGTCCTGCCCTCCTTTTAAGACGAGGTCGACTTTTCTTCGCCTCTTTGGGGCGGGGGTAGCGAGCTCGTCCGTGGGAGCGCGACACCCTGTAGCAAACGACGAAGATATAGTACGAATGGAACTGGTCTAGATTGGACAAGGACAAGTGTCTGACGGAAGGCTACATATGCTCGAGAGACGGGTCACACACAGACGGATTCTACGACTGCTCGTCCTTCTTCTCTGTCTCACCCTCCTTCTCGCCGTCCTTCTCAGCCTCCTTCTCCTCCGTCTTCTCCTTCGCCAGCTCCACCTCCCCATCCTTTCCGTCCGTCTTCTCCTCCTCGCCCTCCTTGTCCTCTGCGATCTGCTTCTCCTTCTCCGTCCCCTCTTTCTCCTGCTTCTCCTCCGTCTCCGTCTCTCCCTGCGCCACAACAGGACTCGCGCCGGCCGAGCTGGTCGTGCCGATCCTCGGCGTCCTGCGCGGCGGGACCGGCGGCTTCTCGCGCGCCGACCCGCGGCGGCTGAGCGCCTCGCCCTGCTTGAGCGCGGGCGTCGCGTTCGGGTCGTCCGTAGCCGCGGACCCTGGCGATCCAGGCGGAGGCTCGACATTGTCGCTCAGCGCGCCGTCGCCGCCGCCGAGGGATGCAGGCGCGCGACTGCCCGGGCTCGCGGTCAAGTCGGGCGTTGCTGTGCCTGTCCCGCCGGTGACGGCCGTCTCGTTGCGCTCCTCGGGGTCGCCTTCGCCGTACCGCTCGTCGACTTCGAGGTGCGGGTCCTCGTAGCGCGAGCGAAGGTTGACGCTCGGATCCTCGATTCCGAAGCTTTTCATCGCTTCCTCCATCTCGCGCTGCGCCGCGATGTCCTCGTCGTCGAGCTCTTCTTTCGGCAGGCGGCGTTGCCGTCGCGGCGAGGTCGCGGGAGTATTTGACTGCGAGGAGTGTGACGAGACCTGCGAGGTCTGCGACGACGAGCGGGAGAAGTAGGAGAAGAGAGAGGGCGCGGCACCGCCCGCGGCTGTGTCGATTGGCGAGAGAGAGGGAGGAGAGGCGGTAGTAGTCGTGATGATGGCCGGACTCGAGGCGATCTCTGCGGAGCGAGCGGCAGGATTTGGCGATAGAGCAGTCTCGCTCGAGCAGGGTCCTTGCGGAATCGAGAAGGGCTCGTAGTCCAGGCCTTCGTAGAGCTTGGTCAGCGAATGTGCGCGTGATTACGTCGAATCGATTCACCCTCAGCTGCGTAGATGGTCTGCAAAAGACCGTCTGTCCATGTGGGCCTTGCAAACTCGCCAGCGAGGATTTGCACAGCTCGTGCGCCAGCATAGGATCGTCTGTCGGGAGTAGAAGTCAGCCCAGACAAGACCCCATTAGCGTGGTGCAGACGTGCTCGTTCTCGTGATCGCGTTCAAGGAGGATCCGGCCCGTGAGCGAGACCTCGCTGTACATGCCCTTGTGCTTGACATAGCACCAGATAGACGCTTCCTGCATCTTGTTGTCAAGCGTCATGCCACTGCCGACAGGTCCTAAAGGGCGCCTGTGTCAGAATGCGACAAGCTGAGTGAGCAGGGCGGAAGGCTGCGCACCGGCCGTCAAGCTCAGCTCCCCTTCGAGTGCGACCCGCGTCGACTTCAGCTGCTCCACTGTGCTAGAGCTGCGGATAACCAGGACAGCGTCGTAGACCTAAGACGAGGGGATGTCCAGCGAACGAAATCCAGCGACAAGGGAACGGGGCGTACCTCCTTCTCGAGCGGCTCTTCCTCTGGCCCGAGGCTTTGTAGTCGAACAGCGCTAGGAGAAGACCAGTCTGAAGAAAGAACAACTCAGTGTCGAGACAAGCGAAGAATCGGACTGTGAACGCACTGCCGTCCTTCAGCCTCGCCAGCACAACGCCGCTCCCGCTCAGCTCGTTGTCGAGTGCGCCGCTCCGCAGCACAGTCAGCACCACTAGTCCCTGTGCAGCCGCAATTGCAGCTGGCGGGATCTTGCGCAGGACGACCTGCGACTTTCGCCGCTCTGCGAGCGACACCTCTGCGGGGAGATCGGCGGCGTCGAGCGTGAAGGTGCGCAGGATGCGTGCTGCCCTCGCGCATTCTACGTCGAGTCTTGCAGGTGCGTGAGGATCGACATCGCCTTGCGAAGGCTCGTCCTGCGGTCGGAGCACCGCCTCGTCGGCGTGTCAGCGGGTCACAACGCGGTGTGGGGACTGTTCGCACCTTTGCAGCGGGCTTGACGGTCCACGTCTTGGAGGCCGCGTCGATGGCTCCCACCGTCGACGACCTCGCGCGCTCCCAGAAGGACGGTCGGGAAGGCGGGGCAAGCGACGACGGCGACGGGGCAGGCGATACCTTGCGAGGCGGGAGGGACGGCGGCGTGACGGGCTCTGTAGCACTCATTTTGCGACCTGCTGTACGATCGACGCTCGAAGCGATCGAGTGCCGCAAGACGAGCGTGAGAACCGCCGCGTGTGGGGCACACTGTCGGGGACAGCAAGCACGCGCGCAGCGAGTGGACAGCCGTAAGCCGGTGCTAGGCGTGTGCGGTCGCGTGAACAGGCGGGCAGGCAGGCAGGCAGCAGAAGCGGAGAACGAGGCTAGCAACTCAATGAATCTCGACCTCCGTGTCCACTTGCCGCTTCGAGAAGGGGATGCCGGCGACAGTCGCGCCGTCGCGAACGGCTCTACTGGCCGTACTGTGCGGTACCAACGATACAGATCCTCAGAATGCGGCATCCCTTTGTCGGCTAATTTGCGAACTCGCGAGCGAGGACGAAGAGGCGCCGGACGTGGAGCACCACACACCTGGAGCTGGAGAAGATTGCAGCCAGGACACAGGGGGTCACGAGCTGGCTCCCGCGAGCGGCGGAGCACGCCCATCCACCGGACGCAAACCGGACGAGGCGGCGTCTGGGCCGGCATTCTGCCAGCAGAAGCTCCTTTCCCTCCTTCTTGCACCTCGCTGCGCTTGCCTGTCATCCTCCTGAGCTCTCTCGCTACTTGGACACGTTGCTCTTGGTCAGGCCACGGTCACGTGCCTGCTCGCTCCTCCTCCTCGGCACTCGTCTCGGCCGCGCATGGGGAATGCTCATTGCTCACTTGACGTGAGGCTGGCTCGAGGCATGCGCGTGCTGAGCAAAAGTCACTATACTGTCGCGCGCGCGGGTCCTTGTACGCCTGGCCGGGCGTCCAAGCGTTGGGAAACAGGCGGAGGCAGGAGCGCGGGCAAGCTCGCGAGGACGGTGCCGGCGGGAGCCACCGAGATGGGCGAAAGCCTGCCAGGTGGCGCGCACTGACTGATCGGCCTCCCAAGTGTCGCCACCGAGCTGATATTTCTGATCAGATTGATGCTTGGCCCCCCGGCTGCCCCCGGTCGTCGCAGTGCCGGAATGCTTTTTCACCGCGCAGCCGCGCAACCCCAGGCTCCAAGCCGCATCGCGTGTCCGGGTCGGCGACTTTTTGCGAGCTTCGACGCGAGAGTCGTGAGGGGCCACATTGCGCCGATCACGCTAGTCTCCTCCAGCCAACGCTAACTGCTTGCGCAAGGGGCCAACCCCTTTTTTTCTCGCGCTGGCGCACAATCAGATCGGGTGGCTGCCCTCTCCTCTCTCTCTCTTCCTGTCCCCATCGCTCCGCCCGACATGAGCACGCCGTCTCCGCTCAACCGCTCGCCCTCTCGCGATGAGGAGAAGGCCGAGACAGGCTCTTCGTACTCGTCACAGGACCGCAGCAACAAGGCGGCGGCGACGACGAACAGCAATGCCGCCTTTGCCGACTCGAGCGATGTCGCACTCGTGACGGAGAAGAGTCGCGGAGTCGTGCAGATGGAGGCGCTGCAATCGCGCTTGTCGACCAAGTATCGCATCCTGCTCTATGGTGGCTTCGCCCTGGTCAGTCATTCCGAAGCCATCGTTGCTTGCCTGAAGACTCACGGAA
The DNA here is from genome assembly GCF_050403205.1 of Rhodotorula paludigena. Lineage (NCBI taxonomy): Eukaryota > Fungi > Basidiomycota > Microbotryomycetes > Sporidiobolales > Sporidiobolaceae > Rhodotorula > Rhodotorula paludigena. The sequence goes on along the minus strand of NW_027481456.1, from coordinate 611,793 downwards.
TTACACCAGCTCGCATATGTGATGAGTCTCGACCAGTACACCAACGGAACGTATCTGCAAGCTGCGACCTCCGTCTCGTTTGCGGCGCACTCGACCCTCACGACCATCTCGTCCATCAAGTCGGTCTTCCAGGCTGTTTCGCAGCCGCCCATCGCGATGATCTCGAACACCTTCGGTCGTCTCGAGGCCTATTCCGTCTGCCTGTTCCTCTATGCACTCGGCTACATCGTCGTCGCTTCGGCCCAGTCCGTCTATGCCTACGCTGCCGGCTCGTCCATCAACGTCCTTGGCATCACGGGTCTGTTCCTGCTGCAGAACATCATCATCTCCGACATCTCGTCCACCCGCAACCGTGTCATGTGGTCGATCTTCCCGTCCATCCCCGGTGTGCGTCTGCCGTCTCTCGCTAGACTGTTTCTGTCAACGTGTGCTTGTTGTGCATGCGCTCACCGGCCGTTTTGGGCGCCCTTGCAGACCATCAATGTCTGGGTCTCCGGCAACATCACGCAGTCCTTTCTCGGTGCCTCGTACGCCAACGGTACCAAGTGGCGGTGGGGCATTGGTACGTTCTCTCAACCTCCAAAGAATGACGAGGGCCAAAGCGTTGATTCCCACTCCGTCCTCTCGTCTCTTCCGCTCGGCCCCCTTCCTTCGCCGCTGCTTAGGCATGTTCACGATACTCGTGCCGGTCCTGGCGACGCCCATCATGCTCACCCTGGGCATCGGCATGCGTCAGACCAAGGCGCAGGCACAGGCCAAGCTGGCAAGGCCCGCCGGCGGCGACCAGCGCACACTTTGGCAGAAGACCGTCTCTGCCTTCTGGCAGCTCGACGTCATCGGCCTTCTCCTCTTTGTTGCTGGCTGGGGCATGCTCCTCGTCATCATTACGATTGCGAACGGCAAGGGCTCGCACTGGAGCGACGGTACGTGGCATGTGCCATCGTCTTTTATAGCCGCGCCTTGCTTGTTCGACCTGCACGAGGCTGACGAGCATCACGCGCAGCGCACTGCATTGCCCTCCTCACGGTGGGCGGCATTCTCGTCTTCGCCTTCGTCGCTTGGGAGAAGTTCGGCGCGCGCCACCCTTTGATTCCCTTCGACCTTATTCGCAACCGCACCGGTGCGCCATTCTCTCTTCCTGCTGCACTACGTTTACACAGCGTGTCAAAACTTGATCAGGAGAGCTGACTGGCTTGTCCCGCATGAAGTTCTCGTTTGCTTCTTCATCGCCCTCCTCCACCCATGCGCCGGCGGTGTCATCGGCTCGTACTTGTGAGTCTCCACGGCCGCTTTGTGCTACGATTGCGCCTTCTAGGTCGCTATCGCGTGTGCCGACTTTGCGACCTTCTCAACTGACTCGGTCGCATTGCTGCAGCCGCACCTACCTCCAGGTCGCGCAGGACCAGACCACGCTCAGTGCGACGCGCATCGGCAACATCACGGGCTTCACCAGCACCTTGACCGCCTTCTGCGTCGGTGTCGCCATCCGGTACATCCGTTACCTCAAGCCCGTCATCCTCTGCGGCTTCTGCATCGAGGTGAGCATCCTCGGTCATCAATAAGGCTTGCAGGCTGACGCCTCTTTGCTTCGCAGGTTCTCGCTTTCGGTCTCATGATCCGCTACCGCACGGCCAACGCTTCTCTCGGCGACCTCATCGCGGTTCAAATCGTTCGCGGTCTCGGCTCTGGCGCCATCTCCTTCCCCGTCCAGGCTGCGATCCAGTCGGTCACGAAGCACGAGCACCTTGCCGCCATCACGGCCGGGTATCTCACCGTCTTCTACCTCGCGCAAGGCGTCGGCTCTGCGATTGGCGGTGGCATCTGGTCCAACATGGTCCCGCAGCGCATGAACAACTACATCGCGAACCAGACGCTGGCGGCGCAGGCGTACGCCAACCCTCTCGGCTTGCTTGCGACCTACGCGCCGGGCACCGAGGTCCGTGACGCCATGTCGCGGGCGCAGGGCGAGACGCAGGTTTGTCTGTTCCCCTCTTTCCCAACGGAACATGTACCTGATGCAGTACTCGGCCACAGCACGTCCTCTCGATTGTTGGTACCGTGCTCGCCGCTTGCGGTCTCATCGCAGCGTGCTTCCTCCAGACCGTGCGTCTCACCGACGAGCAGTCGCTGGAGCAGGTTGAGAAGGCCGAGGACGGCAAGCTGAGGCTGGACGCCAACTAGTCACCGCGCCGTCCGGTCCAGTTTGCGTATATACACCCACGCAAAAAAGGTCTCGCGTTCAGCGCCCCCCGTAGCTCTCCCTCTCTTCCCTCTTTGGTTTATTCGGTGCTTCTCGCCTTATGTCAGGCCTTACGTAATGGATGCTGTTGCCCTTCTCCAGTAGTGCTTCGATGCGAAAGAGAGTTCAAGTTGCGAGGGATATGCGAGGCATAGACATGGTGAGAAAACGGCGCAAGCACGCGCAAAGGCAAAATGAGCCAGGGACACGAACAAGGAGGGAAAGAGGGACGGCGAGGGAGGACGTCTAGAAAGTCGAAGGGAACGAAACGAACGTGGCCGAGGAGGATGGGGCCAAGAGAACTCAACGCCAGACATGCGATGCTCCTGCGGGCGGAAGCTCCTTCTTGACGGCTGCGAGCCCACCAGCAAGCAGCGAGCTGCTGTTGCCGCTGTAATTCCCGCCGCTGCCGCCAGACAGGCGAGCTTCCTTGCGCGCAGCGATGCGTGCCGCGCTCTTCTGCCCGAACGAGTACCGCGCCGGCGCAGTCGGCTGCATGCCCGCAAGCGCCGCGGCCGATCCTGACGGGCCGTTCGAGAGCGACGAGGGCAGCGTCGACAGGCGCCGCGACGAAGGCGCGAGGGAGGGCCGCGAGACCTTGCGAGGCGACTTGCGCGCGCTCGGCGGCGGGTGCATCGCTGCTGCGCCAGGCACGCTCAGCGAGCCGCCAGTGCCGGGGATGCGGACTGCGCGGCGCGAGGCTGGCGCCGAAGAGAGCGAGGTGTCGCCGGCTGAGGGTGCCGTCGCGAGTGCGAGCGACGGGCGCGGGCGCGGGCCGAGCGAGCTGCGGCGCGTGCCCTTTTCGGAACGGAGAGGGCCGATGTGCGAGTTGCGGCGGGCCTTGAAGGTCGGAGTGGGAGGCGCGCGGGAGGATGCGCTCGTCGAGGTGGACGAAGTAGCGGAGGCGGAGAGCGGCTTGGACGGGACGAGAGGCGCGATGAGGCCAGACGAGCCGGGGGCCATGGAGAACGAGGTTTCGGTGCGAGACGAGTTGGCGAGATCGTGGAAGGGCGAGCGCGTCGGGAATGGCGAGGAGGGGATCAGGGAGACATCGCCTTCGCTCAGGAAGGAGAACGGTGCAGGCGACTCGGACACGGAGGGGAGCATGGGCAGGCGCTGCGCAGCGGGACGGTGCGCGCGAGCCTTCGATGCCATCAGCTCGGCCGCCTTGGTCGCATCGCTGTGGCTGGCGAAGGTCGACGCGACCGTCCACGACTGCGACGACGGCTGCTTCGGGCTAGAAACGGCGATGGACGGGAAGTCGTCTGCGCCGGTGCTGACAGGCGTCGACAGCGACGAGTTGGACGCGCTCGACGGCACGGGCGAGTTGAACTTGATGGCTTCGAGGTCCTCGCCAACGTCGTCAGCCCACTGCACTCCCTTCCCCTTCCTCACAGCCGCAATGCTCGGGCTACCAGCCTTCCTCGCTGCGCCGGCGCCAACCGCCGCGCTCGCCGAAACGGAGCGAACGGGGCTGCGGCGTGCGCGCATCGGCGAAGGCTGGTATGGCGCGTACAAGCCCGTCGGCGCCGACCCGACGCCAGTGAGAGCGGAGCGAGGGACCTTGCCCGCCTGCGACGGCGCCTCGACGCCCGGCGCCGAGAAGGGCGAGCGGGCACCCTGGTCGCGCTTGATCCCCGCGGCGGCAGCGAAATGCGGCAACGCGCCGGAGCTAGGCTCGCCCGCGAGCGAAGCGAGAGCGTTGCTCGTCGCCGAGTCGAGCGCGGAAGCGAGGTGCTCGAGGGCGGGCGCAGCGTCCCGCCCGGCCGACGTGAGCGCTGCGAGAACATGCGACCGCGCGTCAAACATGCGGCGAGCCGCGGCTGCACTGGTCTGCATCGCCAGCCGCGCTCCCGCTGTGCGCCCCTCCGCTGCGGCGGTCTCAACGCGCGAGTCGAGCAGCTTGAGTTCGGCGGAGAAGAGCGGCAGCGCGGACGCGCGCTCGCGGATGAGGGACGACTTGGCGCCGATGACGGAGCGCGCAAAGCCGTCCATGGCCGAGTCTCCCTGGGCGGCTTCGGAGCGGAGGGTGGAGGACCGCGCAACGAGGTCGGCGACAAGCGTCTGACAGTCCCCCTTGAGGTCCGCAACGGTTGATGCAGCGACAGCGTCGGCGCCGGAAAAGGCCGACAGCTGCCACTGCTGGAGCACGCGGACGACGGCGTCAACGCCGTCTTGCTCGGCCTCGGCGCGTGCTGCTGCGACACGCTTGGCCTTGCCGGCCTCCCACGCGGTGTGGACCTGCCGCAGTGCGCCTTGCACGGCGCGCTCGTCGGCGACGGTGTCGCTCGACGCCGCGGCTGACTTGGCCTCGTCGAGCTCGCGGCGGAGGCGGTCGATGACCTGCGCCTGCTCCATGATCTGCTGACAGTACTGCGCGACGTGGCGGTCAACCGAGATGACGTTGCGGATTGCCTTGGTCTTGATCTCCTTGGCGCGGTTGGCGTACTGGAGCGTGTTGTGCGTCTCGTCGTAGTGCGCGCTCGACGGGCTGACGCAGACAATCATGACCGTCTTGCAGTTGCCGCCGAGCGACTGCTTGAGCAACCGCGTGAGCTTCGAGTCGCGGTAGGGGACGTGTCCGCGCTTGCGAGGATCGCACAGCGCGTTGATGCAGTTGCCGAGCGCGAGCAGCGAGCGGTTGATGTTGGCGCCCTCGTTGAGCCGCTCGCCGCGGTTCTTGGTCACGCTCGCACGCTCCGACCCGGCGAGGTCGATCACCGACAGACACGCCGACGTCGACGTGTCGGTCAAACCGCCGGCTTTCGGCTTTTGCGTGACGGTCACGCGCAGGACGGCATGAGAGCGGGACGAGGTGGCGTTGGCCTCCGTCGCGTTGACCGAGCGGTTCGTGTTGCCGAGCGTGATCCACTCGACGACGTCGTGCGCGTTCGCGGGCTCCTTCGAGCTGAGCCCGGCAGGCGTGGCGGTCCCGTCCGAGTTGTCGCGGAGCTGGAGGACGCCGCTCTCGGGCGCGAGGAGGTCCTTGATCGTTTCGTTGTAGATCTCGAGGTACGAGACGTTGAGCGAAAAGTCGATCTCGTCGGAGCGCGAGGCGATGCGTGCGAAAAGATCCTTCATGATGAGGAACACGATGCCGGGTTGAGTCGGCGAGCCAGAGATGGTGTGCGTCTTGCCGCATCCCGTGGCCTGCTCAAGCCGGGTCAGCGCATGGACCGCACTCTTCAGCAAGACAGAAGACGTACGCCATATGCGAACACGGTCGAGTGAAAGCCGTCCATGACATGGCCCACAAGCTCCTTTGCGCTCCCGTCGTAGACCTCCTCTTGCCCGCAGTCCTCGTCAAAGACGCGGTCGAAGCAGAAGCGGATGTCCTTGGTCTTCTTACCCTGCAGCGGCAGGTTCGACTTGGCGAACGAAGCGACGACGTTGGTCTCTGGCGGGTCGAAGACGAGGATACGGTCGTCGAGGGGCTTGACGATCTTGCGCAAAGAGCCCGGGCCACCGCGCGCGGGCTGCGGCGTCGAGTAGACTGGTGCACTCGAGGTCGACGCGGTGCCGTCTGCGCTGAAGAGGGTTGGGCCGGCATCGTACTGCGAGTTGAGCAGGAGGCACTCCTTGTCCGAGAAGGGGCGCACGCGGACTGTTTGACGAGCGAGTGCAGGTTAGCACACGGTGTGCACGGGACACTGATCGAGCTTAAACGCGCCTGCAACCGAGATGGACGACGACATTGCGCCGAGTCGAGCGGATGTTGACCGATGCGGCGAGCGGAGGAAGGAGGGCGAGCTTTCCGCGGAAGGCGCTGCCAGGTGCCTCTGCAGAGACTATAGCGAGCAACACAAGCTCCACGAGCTGCAGCAAGCTCGCTCGAGCGAGAGCGCCGGTGCAGACGACGGTCAACCGCGAACGCAACCGCCGGACGAGGCGATGCCACCGTCGTCGCGCGTCCTGGGAGAGCCCTGATGCCTTAACGGCTCTTGTGAGACTGTAACACAGCAGGACAGGCTCTGCGGGCGAGCTTCAGTCCCTTTCTGCTGGATGCGGCGACCAGGGCGAGATCATTTCCGCTAGCGGGCAGAGGATACTACGAAGCGCTCTATGGTACTGCCAGACAGCTGGATCATCTTCTAGCGCGGCTTCCTGGCGTGACTTTGCTGGGTGCCGAAATGACTTGGTCGCGGGCGAGGCGGCGCGGTTCGAACCAGCTCGACCGCTTCGCTTCCTCGACTGCGCCTGGGCGAGCTTGCAGACCGAGCGAGCGCCACGAGCACACTTGCACAGCGCCTGCAGCCCAATCACAGGCACACCTCGCCTCTTCCTCCGTCTCCCACGACCTCCCTTTCTCTCCTTCACCGCCCCCGTCCGTTCCGCTTTTCACCGCGCACAACAGCCGCGAGCAATGGCCACGCCCGCCGCAGCTGCTCTCCTCGCCAAGGCGCTCCCGCGCCAGGGCAGCAACAGCGGCTCGAACCAGGCCAGCGGCAGCGGATCCGCAGGACCCGCTGGCCGCACTCAGCGCGGCGGCCGGGCAGGAGGCAAGGCGGCGAGGGGCGCAGGGAGTGCGCACATGGACGAGGACGTCGGCATGTCGGACGGGAACGATGCGGGCGCAGCGCGGAGGAGGGGCAGGCAGGCGAGGAGTGGACCCATGGGTGACCGCGTACGTCCCTCTTCCGCGGCTCTGCACGCCGGAGAAGGCTGCGCGAGCCGTCTACTGGGCCATCTTAGCCTGCGCAAGGCTGCGGACTGCGCGGCACCGTGGTGACGAAGTCGCGAGAATCGGGGGCGGTGCTGACTTGCTTCGCGCTGCACACAGCCAACACGCGGCGGGAGGAACTCGCCCGCCCTCATCAGCGACAAGAACGGACGTGCATCCTCTGCGCCGACCTCGAGTCGCGCGGGCAAGAGCTCCGACCCGCCTTCGCAATCCACCATCGACACCCTCCGCCTCTTCCTCCTCTCTCGCTACTCCCAGCCCGACCGCATGCTCAACCTCGAAAACATGGCCGACGACCCCATCCTCAAGGAGCACAAGCTCTCGGCACCCGGACAGCCCGGTGCACCCACCAACATGGCTGCTGCCATCTGGAAGCTCTCGAGGGAGCTCTTCCCTGACGTGAGTAGCGCTTGCTAGTACGCAGACACCGTCTACCGCACTCACACCTTCTCTCGCCCCGACGTCGCGACGGCACCGGTCGTCTCGCTCAGGTCGTCTCGCTCTCGCTCGCCAACAACGGCTTGACGTCTGTTCTCCCGCTCTCGCCCTTCTTCCTCACCACCAACCTGCCGCATATCGAGAACGTTTCCTTCGCCAACAACAACCTGCGACGCTTCGGCGACCTCGATCCGTTCAGCCCGTTGGTCGGCAAGGAGCGCAAGGACAAGCAGCCCAAGGGCTGGCCGAAACTCAAGGAGCTCGTCCTCACGGGAAACCCCGTCACCGCTTCGGGAGGCCAGGTCGACACCTACGCCAAGTATGTCGTCTAGCCCTCGAACTCGACTGTCACAAGTCGCTGATCCATCTTGGTCCGTAGGGAAATGGCTCGCCGCTTCGCCACCCTCCGCACTCTCGACCAGAAGCCCCTCGACCCCTCAATAGCCTTCACCGTCGGGCAGGAGCGCGCAACGGGCGAAGGTCCTGGTCTCTCGTCACGTGTCAAGAGCGAGAAGGCCAAGGCGCCGAAGCGCGAACCGGTCGTGTTCCCTGTCGAGATGACGGGCGGGTTCTTCGAGAGCGATGGCGCACGAGACTTTGTCGGCTCGTTCTTCGCCAAGTGCGCGTGCTCATCCTACTCTTGCGGTGTTCTCGACTCATCGCGCTCCATTGTGCAGGTTCTTCGCCGCTTTCGACGACGACCGTCCCTCCCTCCTCTCGGCCTACGCGCCCATCTGTACCTTCTCCTTCTTCGCCGACACGACCAATCCAATCCGCGCACGCGCCAAGAAGGTCGGTACGAAGGGCGACCGCCGCTTCCCGCATCAGCACAAGCTCGACTGGAAGCCGTATCTCGGGCCTGAGGGGAGTCGCAACTTGCTCCGCGCCAAGAACCCCGGTACGCATGGGCTCACTCGTCACGCGGAGAATGGCTCTGTGCATCGTCTCACGCTCCTCGACGCCTGCCCCATCTCGCAGACAAGCGCGTCGCCACGCTCAAGGTGACGCCCTCGGACGTCGTCACATCGATCGTCTCGCTGCCCAAGACCAAGCACCCGCTCGAGGACTCGACCAAGTTTGTCTGGGACTCGTGGACCATGCCCGGCCTGCTCGCGCCCACGCAGCCCGGCGCCGAGGCTGAGACGGTCATCTTTGCGAGCGTCCACGGCGAGTTCACCGAGTGTGCGTCTGCGAGACTGACCTGTGTCCGCCGCTGGTCGAAATGGCCTGTTGCTGACTCAGCAGATTCCGCGCGCGCGCAGTTCCGAGCAAAGGCGTCCGCTCATTCGACCGCACATTCATTCTGGCTCCTGCACCTCCCGGCTCGGCGTACGTTCGCCTTCAGTCACCTACACAATTGTCCGCGTGCTGACCAGCTTGACGATCACGCAGCGCACAAGTTGCCGGCTGGCCCTGCATCATCCTCTCCGATACGTTTGCCCTGCGCGGCTACTCCGACCTCGCCTTCTCCAAGCCGAAGGTGCCGCGACCGCCCAAGGACGCGGCGGCGGCGCCAGCAGCAGCAGCAGTAGCAGACCCGGCGGCGGCAGGAGGACAGCCGGTACCGCAAGAACGGGCGGAGGGCATCGTGCGTCGCGCTTGTCCCCCTTGGCCAACGCTCTACTGACGATGTGGGGAGCTACAGACGGACGAGCAGCAGTCTCTCGTCCTGCAGCTGCAGCAGGTCACGCGCCTCACGTACGCGTTTGCGCACCTGTGCCTCGCGCAAAACAACTGGGACCCGCACCAGGCGCTCGCGCAGTTCCAGGCGCTACAGCAGGCGGGCACGATCCCGGCCGAGGCCTTCTTGCCTGCCTGAGCGCCTTTTGTCGGGTGCGCGCTGGGTCGCTTCGTCGATAGTCGGTCTCGTCTTCCTCCTCGTGCTGTACTTGCCCCCTTCCCCTCGTCCTCCTTGCATACTTCTTTGCTCGTTCAACTGGTACACGCGATATCCCTCCACCCTTCGCATAAGCGTTCGCCTGTGTATACTGGCTCGTCGCGCAACTCTCGCATGGCTTTCCCTTCCTTTCCTCCTGGTCGCTCGGTTCAGGCTCGAGAGCGGAAACCGAAGAGTCGTTGCTGGAAAGAGAAAGCAAAGTAGTCGCCAACGTTAGCTTGCCATCCATGTCGGCCGACAGCGAGATGGTGACCGCTTCGACCCGCGTCGGCAAAGGACGCTCTCCCTCCTGCAGGTCAGGGTCCTCGGACAGCCGCTCCGCACATGATGAGGAAGGCGTTCTACGGTTCGGCAGAACAAAGGATGCCCGGCTCACTCCGCGCCGGCACGCGAGGAACGGCCTCCCTTTGTTGTCGAGCTTCGTTGCGGGGTGCTGAGGCGATTGTGTCGCTGCTGACGCGGCAGCTTCGTGCTGGTGCAACGGCTCTACTTGGTCCTGCTGCTACCTGGTCCTGCTTGGTGCGCGCTAGCCTCTGGTAGTGCGCGGCGACCGGAGCCTTCTTTCCTGAGAGCACGCGCATCTTCCCCTCGAGAGCCTCGTGCGTGCGTTTGTCCTCCTTTCTACGGCCTTGTCCCCGGTGTAGCAGGCTGCCAGACTCACCGACTCTTCGCTCTGCAGCAGCAAAGCCCGTCACTGCTCGAATCTGCGCTCGGAGCTTCTTCGACCCGCTCGAGCCCCCTTCACGCGCTCGTTTCCGTCTGTCTGCGTCCGCCCGCACAGACCGCGCTCTCGATGGGGTTCGCGCTGATCCATTCGCACCGTGCGCCGGCGAGTCCACCGACGTCGTGGCCCCTCACGCCGTCCAACTCGCAAGGCTCTTCGGCATCGTCGCCTCGTGCCTCGTCCTCGTCGTCGACGTCGGCCGGCTTCTCCTTCGCCGCGACCGGACCATCGCTGAGCCAGAGTGCACCGCTGCCGTTTGCGGTCCCGCCGAGCGATCGCGCGCACGCGCCCGCGCACCACCCGCCCCTCCGTTCTGCCCGCTCCCCCTCGTCCTCGTCGTCGCACGCTCGCTCCAACTCGCTGCGCTCGACCTCGACTCGCCAGCGCTCAGATCAGCAGCCGCTCCTCGCCACCCCGCCGCCCTCGCCCAAGCGCGCCGCGCACACCCGCACCGCGTCCGCCACCGCGCTCATGCCCGCCGCCGTTTCCGACGCCAACAACGAGGAGGAGACGTGCCCGATCTGCCTTGGATTGCTCTCTCTCCGACTCGCAGGCGAGAAGCCGCATGTCGTCCCCGTTTGCGGGCACCGCCTTCGTGCGTCTCTTCCGCTCGCTAGCGCGCTTTCGGCTTTTCCTCCGGCTCGCACTGACATCCGAGGGCCGCTCTCTGCAGACCACTCATGCTTCGAAGCGGTGTATGGCGATGTCAGGCGGGCAAAGACCAAGTCGGGCGGGAGCCTTGGGCTCTGTGGCGTGTGCAGGCGCGACATGAAGATTGGCGATCCGAGCGACTTGCCCGGCAAGGCCAACAGTGCGTGCGATCCCTCTCGAATACTTTGATCGTGCTGACCTGGTTCGCGCTGCAGAGTTCGCCAAGCTGAGCGGCCTTCCTTCCGCTTCCGATCCTCCGCCGTCCTTCAAGATGCGGTCCCAGACCAAGGGCACGCTGTACGACGACGACGAGCCCACCATCAGCTCGCAAGATGACGAGCTCGTCCAGCTACCCGTCGGACCCCCCTTCAGCCCGCATTTCGGCGGTGGCATTCGCGCGAGTACCAGCACCGGCAGCACGCTCACGTCGAACGGTTCGACGCGGAGAGGGAGCGGCGGCACCTGGGGGCCAGACGGAGGTTCGACGGGTAGCGGCTCTCGAGGAGCCTCTGGCTTGCCTCCCGCACCTGTCGACATTGTCAAGCCGATTGTGACGGTGCGAGCAGAACATTCCTCCGTCGAGCGCAGCTACGAGCGCGACAAGAAGCAGCACCTCACGTGCATGGTCAGCATCGAGGTGCCGTCCCGCTACCCTCCTCCGCCCCGATTCGCCGACTTGCACGCTGTCCTCCCTCCGCTCGACCACCACGCTCGCGGCACCCCTCCTCCGCCTCTGCCGCTCGGGCACAGCTCGACACCCTCGGTTCGCTCTCACCCTCGTTCGTCATCCCCCGCATCGAGCGTCTACTCTTCGTACGTGCACGGCGCGACTGGCGCGACGAACCCGTTCGCGCATGTCGTGCAGGATCTTCAGGCGCGCATGGCCGACTGGAAGGGCCACTCGCCCGAGGAGTTCGGTCAGCTCAAGCTGTACGACACAATTAACGTGCGAAAGGACACGGCCACGCGCGAGTTCACCGTGTACCTGTTCGAGGAGGCAATCTTGTGCGTCTCGGACGACCGCCGACGAGGCCTCGGCAAGGTCCTCAGCGCCGTCTCTCCGTCGAGCAGCGAGGGCGGTGCCGACAAGCTCCGGCTCAAGGGACGCGTCTACGTCCGCCACATCCGCTCGGTTGCCGACACGTCACGCGACGACGAGCTGT